>NW_025721386.1:0-84206 GCF_922984935.1 Meles meles
CTAGTCTGCCCTTGTTCGAAGTCCATTCCTGAACTGGGAACACACGGACGTATCGGCCCGTTCGCCCTAAGAGCGTTTATACGTTTTGGAAGCAGAGGGTTCCGGGCGTGCACTTAACTCAGAGTAGCCAACTGGCTCCTAGTCTGCCCTTGTTGTAAGTCCTTTCCTGCACTGGGAACGCACGGCCGAATAGGCCTCCCCGCGTGAAGAGCCTCTGTACGTTTCGGAAGCCTAACGGAGGCTGCATTTTGCTTAGCGCTTCCAACTGGCTTCTCGTCCGCCTTTGCTCTAAATTCTTTCCTGAACTGGGAACACACTGCCCCCAATGGGACTTCCCCCGACAGGGCGAGGATGCAAGTGTAAGGGTCTTGGTGTTCACTTCCCTCAGAGAATCCAAGTTGGCGTCTGTCCGTCCCGGTTCTAGCTTCTTTCCTCAACGCGGAAAACACGGCCAGAGTGGGTTTCAGTATGCAGCGGGATTTTACGTTTTGGAAGCCGAAGCGCCCTGGCGAGCACTGAACTCAGGGTCTCCGACCTGCCTAGAGACCGCCCTTGTTCTAACACCTTTTCTCAACTGGGAAAACACGGCCCTTGTGGCGTGTTCACCTCCGGTGCGTGTGTAGGTTTTGGAAGCATAAAGGCCTCGACGGGAATTTAACCCCGCGTGTCCCACATGTTTCTAGTCTGCCCTTGTTCTAAGATCTTTCCTCACCTGGGAACTCACGGCCCCTTATGGGACTTAACCGCAAGAGCGATTACACGTTTTGGGAGCCGAAGGGACTTGCGTGCACTTACCTTCGAGGATTCCACGGGCCTATCGTGCGCCCAGGTTCTAACTTCTTTCCACAAGGGGGAACACACCGCCACATATGAATCTTCACTAAAGATCGAGCTTCCGTTTTGGAAGCATAAGGGTCTTGCCCTGCACTTAGCGTGGAGCATGCAGCTCGCCCATCGTGCACGCGGGTTCTAACATCTTGGCACGACCGGGAGCAAACTGCCATTGTGAACCTTCCCTCTCAGATCGCTTTGGCGTTTTGGAAGCATAAGCCTCCCTGTGGGCCCCGAACTCAGAGGATCCAACAAGCTTCTAGTCCGCGCGTGGTCTAAGTTCTTTCCTGAACTGGGAACACCCTGCCACTGAGTAGAATCCACCTTACGTGCGATTATGCGTTTTGGAAGCGTCAGGGACTGCACGTGCACGTCAATCCGAGTGTCCAGCGGGCTTCCGGGCTGCCCTTGTTCTGAGTCCTTTCCTGAACTGGGCACACACGGCCGCAGAGGCCTGTTCGCCTTCAGAGCGTTTCTAGCTTTGGGAAGCCTAAGGGACTGGACGTGCACTTAACTCCGAGGATCGAACGGGTTTCTCGTCTGCCCTTGTTCTGAGTTCTTTCCCGAACTCGGAACACACGGCAGAAGAGGCCTCCTCGCAGGAAGAGCCTTCATACGCTTTGGAACCCGAAGGGCCTTCGTCGGCATTATACTTAGAGCTTCCAACGTGCTTATGGTCCGCCTTTGTTCGAAGTTCTCTCCTGAACGGCCAACACTCAGCCACCTATGAATCTGCACTAAAGATCGAGTTTAAGGTTGGGGAGCCCAAGGGTCTTGGCCTGCACGGACTTTTCCGTCGGCAACTTGCTGTTAGTGCGCCTGTAGTCCCAACTTCTTTCCGCCCCTGGGCACCAACTGCCCTTGGCGCACCTTCACTTTCAGACCGCGTTTAGGTTTTGGAAGCCTAAGCGTCTTTGTGGGCCCCTCCCTCAGAGTATGCCACAAGCTTCTCGTCCGCCCTTGTTCGAAGGTCTTTCCTTAACTGGGAACACACTGCCACTAAGGAGACTTAACCTCAAGCGCGAATATACGTTTTGGAAGCCTAAGGGACTGGACGTGCACCTCAATCCGAGTATCCAAAGGGCTTCCAGTCTGCCCTTGTTCTAAGTCCTTTCCTGAACTGGGAACCCAGGACCCCGTAGGCCTCTTCGCCTTCAGAGCGTTGATCCGTTTTGGGAGCCTAAGGGACTGGCCGTGCCCTGAACTCAGCGTATCCAACTGGCTTCTAGTCTGCCCTTGTTCGAAGTCCATTCCTGAACTGGGAACACACGGACGTATCGGCCCGTTCGCCCTAAGAGCGTTTATACGTTTTGGAAGCAGAGGGTTCCGGGCGTGCACTTAACTCAGAGTAGCCAACTGGCTCCTAGTCTGCCCTTGTTGTAAGTCCTTTCCTGCACTGGGAACGCACGGCCGAATAGGCCTCCCCGCGTGAAGAGCCTCTGTACGTTTCGGAAGCCTAACGGAGGCTGCATTTTGCTTAGCGCTTCCAACTGGCTTCTCGTCCGCCTTTGCTCTAAATTCTTTCCTGAACTGGGAACACACTGCCCCCAATGGGACTTCCCCCGACAGGGCGAGGATGCAAGTGTAAGGGTCTTGGTGTTCACTTCCCTCAGAGAATCCAAGTTGGCGTCTGTCCGTCCCGGTTCTAGCTTCTTTCCTCAACGCGGAAAACACGGCCAGAGTGGGTTTCAGTATGCAGCGGGATTTTACGTTTTGGAAGCCGAAGCGCCCTGGCGAGCACTGAACTCAGGGTCTCCGACCTGCCTAGAGACCGCCCTTGTTCTAACACCTTTTCTCAACTGGGAAAACACGGCCCTTGTGGCGTGTTCACCTCCGGTGCGTGTGTAGGTTTTGGAAGCATAAAGGCCTCGACGGGAATTTAACCCCGCGTGTCCCACATGTTTCTAGTCTGCCCTTGTTCTAAGATCTTTCCTCACCTGGGAACTCACGGCCCCTTATGGGACTTAACCGCAAGAGCGATTACACGTTTTGGGAGCCGAAGGGACTTGCGTGCACTTACCTTCGAGGATTCCACGGGCCTATCGTGCGCCCAGGTTCTAACTTCTTTCCACAAGGGGGAACACACCGCCACATATGAATCTTCACTAAAGATCGAGCTTCCGTTTTGGAAGCATAAGGGTCTTGCCCTGCACTTAGCGTGGAGCATGCAGCTCGCCCATCGTGCACGCGGGTTCTAACATCTTGGCACGACCGGGAGCAAACTGCCATTGTGAACCTTCCCTCTCAGATCGCTTTGGCGTTTTGGAAGCATAAGCCTCCCTGTGGGCCCCGAACTCAGAGGATCCAACAAGCTTCTAGTCCGCGCGTGGTCTAAGTTCTTTCCTGAACTGGGAACACCCTGCCACTGAGTAGAATCCACCTTACGTGCGATTATGCGTTTTGGAAGCGTCAGGGACTGCACGTGCACGTCAATCCGAGTGTCCAGCGGGCTTCCGGGCTGCCCTTGTTCTGAGTCCTTTCCTGAACTGGGCACACACGGCCGCAGAGGCCTGTTCGCCTTCAGAGCGTTTCTAGCTTTGGGAAGCCTAAGGGACTGGACGTGCACTTAACTCCGAGGATCGAACGGGTTTCTCGTCTGCCCTTGTTCTGAGTTCTTTCCCGAACTCGGAACACACGGCAGAAGAGGCCTCCTCGCAGGAAGAGCCTTCATACGCTTTGGAACCCGAAGGGCCTTCGTCGGCATTATACTTAGAGCTTCCAACGTGCTTATGGTCCGCCTTTGTTCGAAGTTCTCTCCTGAACGGCCAACACTCAGCCACCTATGAATCTGCACTAAAGATCGAGTTTAAGGTTGGGGAGCCCAAGGGTCTTGGCCTGCACGGACTTTTCCGTCGGCAACTTGCTGTTAGTGCGCCTGTAGTCCCAACTTCTTTCCGCCCCTGGGCACCAACTGCCCTTGGCGCACCTTCACTTTCAGACCGCGTTTAGGTTTTGGAAGCCTAAGCGTCTTTGTGGGCCCCTCCCTCAGAGTATGCCACAAGCTTCTCGTCCGCCCTTGTTCGAAGGTCTTTCCTTAACTGGGAACACACTGCCACTAAGGAGACTTAACCTCAAGCGCGAATATACGTTTTGGAAGCCTAAGGGACTGGACGTGCACCTCAATCCGAGTATCCAAAGGGCTTCCAGTCTGCCCTTGTTCTAAGTCCTTTCCTGAACTGGGAACCCAGGACCCCGTAGGCCTCTTCGCCTTCAGAGCGTTGATCCGTTTTGGGAGCCTAAGGGACTGGCCGTGCCCTGAACTCAGCGTATCCAACTGGCTTCTAGTCTGCCCTTGTTCGAAGTCCATTCCTGAACTGGGAACACACGGACGTATCGGCCCGTTCGCCCTAAGAGCGTTTATACGTTTTGGAAGCAGAGGGTTCCGGGCGTGCACTTAACTCAGAGTAGCCAACTGGCTCCTAGTCTGCCCTTGTTGTAAGTCCTTTCCTGCACTGGGAACGCACGGCCGAATAGGCCTCCCCGCGTGAAGAGCCTCTGTACGTTTCGGAAGCCTAACGGAGGCTGCATTTTGCTTAGCGCTTCCAACTGGCTTCTCGTCCGCCTTTGCTCTAAATTCTTTCCTGAACTGGGAACACACTGCCCCCAATGGGACTTCCCCCGACAGGGCGAGGATGCAAGTGTAAGGGTCTTGGTGTTCACTTCCCTCAGAGAATCCAAGTTGGCGTCTGTCCGTCCCGGTTCTAGCTTCTTTCCTCAACGCGGAAAACACGGCCAGAGTGGGTTTCAGTATGCAGCGGGATTTTACGTTTTGGAAGCCGAAGCGCCCTGGCGAGCACTGAACTCAGGGTCTCCGACCTGCCTAGAGACCGCCCTTGTTCTAACACCTTTTCTCAACTGGGAAAACACGGCCCTTGTGGCGTGTTCACCTCCGGTGCGTGTGTAGGTTTTGGAAGCATAAAGGCCTCGACGGGAATTTAACCCCGCGTGTCCCACATGTTTCTAGTCTGCCCTTGTTCTAAGATCTTTCCTCACCTGGGAACTCACGGCCCCTTATGGGACTTAACCGCAAGAGCGATTACACGTTTTGGGAGCCGAAGGGACTTGCGTGCACTTACCTTCGAGGATTCCACGGGCCTATCGTGCGCCCAGGTTCTAACTTCTTTCCACAAGGGGGAACACACCGCCACATATGAATCTTCACTAAAGATCGAGCTTCCGTTTTGGAAGCATAAGGGTCTTGCCCTGCACTTAGCGTGGAGCATGCAGCTCGCCCATCGTGCACGCGGGTTCTAACATCTTGGCACGACCGGGAGCAAACTGCCATTGTGAACCTTCCCTCTCAGATCGCTTTGGCGTTTTGGAAGCATAAGCCTCCCTGTGGGCCCCGAACTCAGAGGATCCAACAAGCTTCTAGTCCGCGCGTGGTCTAAGTTCTTTCCTGAACTGGGAACACCCTGCCACTGAGTAGAATCCACCTTACGTGCGATTATGCGTTTTGGAAGCGTCAGGGACTGGACGTGCACGTCAATCCGAGTGTCCAGCGGGCTTCCGGGCTGCCCTTGTTCTGAGTCCTTTCCTGAACTGGGCACACACGGCCGCAGAGGCCTGTTCGCCTTCAGAGCGTTTCTAGCTTTGGGAAGCCTAAGGGACTGGACGTGCACTTAACTCCGAGGATCGAACGGGTTTCTCGTCTGCCCTTGTTCTGAGTTCTTTCCCGAACTCGGAACACACGGCAGAAGAGGCCTCCTCGCAGGAAGAGCCTTCATACGCTTTGGAACCCGAAGGGCCTTCGTCGGCATTATACTTAGAGCTTCCAACGTGCTTATGGTCCGCCTTTGTTCGAAGTTCTCTCCTGAACGGCCAACACTCAGCCACCTATGAATCTGCACTAAAGATCGAGTTTAAGGTTGGGGAGCCCAAGGGTCTTGGCCTGCACGGACTTTTCCGTCGGCAACTTGCTGTTAGTGCGCCTGTAGTCCCAACTTCTTTCCGCCCCTGGGCACCAACTGCCCTTGGCGCACCTTCACTTTCAGACCGCGTTTAGGTTTTGGAAGCCTAAGCGTCTTTGTGGGCCCCTCCCTCAGAGTATGCCACAAGCTTCTCGTCCGCCCTTGTTCGAAGGTCTTTCCTTAACTGGGAACACACTGCCACTAAGGAGACTTAACCTCAAGCGCGAATATACGTTTTGGAAGCCTAAGGGACTGGACGTGCACCTCAATCCGAGTATCCAAAGGGCTTCCAGTCTGCCCTTGTTCTAAGTCCTTTCCTGAACTGGGAACCCAGGACCCCGTAGGCCTCTTCGCCTTCAGAGCGTTGATCCGTTTTGGGAGCCTAAGGGACTGGCCGTGCCCTGAACTCAGCGTATCCAACTGGCTTCTAGTCTGCCCTTGTTCGAAGTCCATTCCTGAACTGGGAACACACGGACGTATCGGCCCGTTCGCCCTAAGAGCGTTTATACGTTTTGGAAGCAGAGGGTTCCGGGCGTGCACTTAACTCAGAGTAGCCAACTGGCTCCTAGTCTGCCCTTGTTGTAAGTCCTTTCCTGCACTGGGAACGCACGGCCGAATAGGCCTCCCCGCGTGAAGAGCCTCTGTACGTTTCGGAAGCCTAACGGAGGCTGCATTTTGCTTAGCGCTTCCAACTGGCTTCTCGTCCGCCTTTGCTCTAAATTCTTTCCTGAACTGGGAACACACTGCCCCCAATGGGACTTCCCCCGACAGGGCGAGGATGCAAGTGTAAGGGTCTTGGTGTTCACTTCCCTCAGAGAATCCAAGTTGGCGTCTGTCCGTCCCGGTTCTAGCTTCTTTCCTCAACGCGGAAAACACGGCCAGAGTGGGTTTCAGTATGCAGCGGGATTTTACGTTTTGGAAGCCGAAGCGCCCTGGCGAGCACTGAACTCAGGGTCTCCGACCTGCCTAGAGACCGCCCTTGTTCTAACACCTTTTCTCAACTGGGAAAACACGGCCCTTGTGGCGTGTTCACCTCCGGTGCGTGTGTAGGTTTTGGAAGCATAAAGGCCTCGACGGGAATTTAACCCCGCGTGTCCCACATGTTTCTAGTCTGCCCTTGTTCTAAGATCTTTCCTCACCTGGGAACTCACGGCCCCTTATGGGACTTAACCGCAAGAGCGATTACACGTTTTGGGAGCCGAAGGGACTTGCGTGCACTTACCTTCGAGGATTCCACGGGCCTATCGTGCGCCCAGGTTCTAACTTCTTTCCACAAGGGGGAACACACCGCCACATATGAATCTTCACTAAAGATCGAGCTTCCGTTTTGGAAGCATAAGGGTCTTGCCCTGCACTTAGCGTGGAGCATGCAGCTCGCCCATCGTGCACGCGGGTTCTAACATCTTGGCACGACCGGGAGCAAACTGCCATTGTGAACCTTCCCTCTCAGATCGCTTTGGCGTTTTGGAAGCATAAGCCTCCCTGTGGGCCCCGAACTCAGAGGATCCAACAAGCTTCTAGTCCGCGCGTGGTCTAAGTTCTTTCCTGAACTGGGAACACCCTGCCACTGAGTAGAATCCACCTTACGTGCGATTATGCGTTTTGGAAGCGTCAGGGACTGGACGTGCACGTCAATCCGAGTGTCCAGCGGGCTTCCGGGCTGCCCTTGTTCTGAGTCCTTTCCTGAACTGGGCACACACGGCCGCAGAGGCCTGTTCGCCTTCAGAGCGTTTCTAGCTTTGGGAAGCCTAAGGGACTGGACGTGCACTTAACTCCGAGGATCGAACGGGTTTCTCGTCTGCCCTTGTTCTGAGTTCTTTCCCGAACTCGGAACACACGGCAGAAGAGGCCTCCTCGCAGGAAGAGCCTTCATACGCTTTGGAACCCGAAGGGCCTTCGTCGGCATTATACTTAGAGCTTCCAACGTGCTTATGGTCCGCCTTTGTTCGAAGTTCTCTCCTGAACGGCCAACACTCAGCCACCTATGAATCTGCACTAAAGATCGAGTTTAAGGTTGGGGAGCCCAAGGGTCTTGGCCTGCACGGACTTTTCCGTCGGCAACTTGCTGTTAGTGCGCCTGTAGTCCCAACTTCTTTCCGCCCCTGGGCACCAACTGCCCTTGGCGCACCTTCACTTTCAGACCGCGTTTACGTTTTGGAAGCCTAAGCGTCTTTGTGGGCCCCTCCCTCAGAGTATGCCACAAGCTTCTCGTCCGCCCTTGTTCGAAGGTCTTTCCTTAACTGGGAACACACTGCCACTAAGGAGACTTAACCTCAAGCGCGAATATACGTTTTGGAAGCCTAAGGGACTGGACGTGCACCTCAATCCGAGTATCCAAAGGGCTTCCAGTCTGCCCTTGTTCTAAGTCCTTTCCTGAACTGGGAACCCAGGACCCCGTAGGCCTCTTCGCCTTCAGAGCGTTGATCCGTTTTGGGAGCCTAAGGGACTGGCCGTGCCCTGAACTCAGCGTATCCAACTGGCTTCTAGTCTGCCCTTGTTCGAAGTCCATTCCTGAACTGGGAACACACGGACGTATCGGCCCGTTCGCCCTAAGAGCGTTTATACGTTTTGGAAGCAGAGGGTTCCGGGCGTGCACTTAACTCAGAGTAGCCAACTGGCTCCTAGTCTGCCCTTGTTGTAAGTCCTTTCCTGCACTGGGAACGCACGGCCGAATAGGCCTCCCCGCGTGAAGAGCCTCTGTACGTTTCGGAAGCCTAACGGAGGCTGCATTTTGCTTAGCGCTTCCAACTGGCTTCTCGTCCGCCTTTGCTCTAAATTCTTTCCTGAACTGGGAACACACTGCCCCCAATGGGACTTCCCCCGACAGGGCGAGGATGCAAGTGTAAGGGTCTTGGTGTTCACTTCCCTCAGAGAATCCAAGTTGGCGTCTGTCCGTCCCGGTTCTAGCTTCTTTCCTCAACGCGGAAAACACGGCCAGAGTGGGTTTCAGTATGCAGCGGGATTTTACGTTTTGGAAGCCGAAGCGCCCTGGCGAGCACTGAACTCAGGGTCTCCGACCTGCCTAGAGACCGCCCTTGTTCTAACACCTTTTCTCAACTGGGAAAACACGGCCCTTGTGGCGTGTTCACCTCCGGTGCGTGTGTAGGTTTTGGAAGCATAAAGGCCTCGACGGGAATTTAACCCCGCGTGTCCCACATGCTTCTAGTCTGCCCTTGTTCTAAGATCTTTCCTCACCTGGGAACTCACGGCCCCTTATGGGACTTAACCGCAAGAGCGATTACACGTTTTGGGAGCCGAGGGGACTTGCGTGCACTTACCTTCGAGGATTCCACGGGCCTATCGTGCGCCCAGGTTCTAACTTCTTTCCACAAGGGGGAACACACCGCCACATATGAATCTTCACTAAAGATCGAGCTTCCGTTTTGGAAGCATAAGGGTCTTGCCCTGCACTTAGCGTGGAGCATGCAGCTCGCCCATCGTGCACGCGGGTTCTAACATCTTGGCACGACCGGGAGCAAACTGCCATTGTGAACCTTCCCTCTCAGATCGCTTTGGCGTTTTGGAAGCATAAGCCTCCCTGTGGGCCCCGAACTCAGAGGATCCAACAAGCTTCTAGTCCGCGCGTGGTCTAAGTTCTTTCCTGAACTGGGAACACCCTGCCACTGAGTAGAATCCACCTTACGTGCGATTATGCGTTTTGGAAGCGTCAGGGACTGCACGTGCACGTCAATCCGAGTGTCCAGCGGGCTTCCGGGCTGCCCTTGTTCTGAGTCCTTTCCTGAACTGGGCACACACGGCCGCAGAGGCCTGTTCGCCTTCAGAGCGTTTCTAGCTTTGGGAAGCCTAAGGGACTGGACGTGCACTTAACTCCGAGGATCGAACGGGTTTCTCGTCTGCCCTTGTTCTGAGTTCTTTCCCGAACTCGGAACACACGGCAGAAGAGGCCTCCTCGCAGGAAGAGCCTTCATACGCTTTGGAACCCGAAGGGCCTTCGTCGGCATTATACTTAGAGCTTCCAACGTGCTTATGGTCCGCCTTTGTTCGAAGTTCTCTCCTGAACGGCCAACACTCAGCCACCTATGAATCTGCACTAAAGATCGAGTTTAAGGTTGGGGAGCCCAAGGGTCTTGGCCTGCACGGACTTTTCCGTCGGCAACTTGCTGTTAGTGCGCCTGTAGTCCCAACTTCTTTCCGCCCCTGGGCACCAACTGCCCTTGGCGCACCTTCACTTTCAGACCGCGTTTAGGTTTTGGAAGCCTAAGCGTCTTTGTGGGCCCCTCCCTCAGAGTATGCCACAAGCTTCTCGTCCGCCCTTGTTCGAAGGTCTTTCCTTAACTGGGAACACACTGCCACTAAGGAGACTTAACCTCAAGCGCGAATATACGTTTTGGAAGCCTAAGGGACTGGACGTGCACCTCAATCCGAGTATCCAAAGGGCTTCCAGTCTGCCCTTGTTCTAAGTCCTTTCCTGAACTGGGAACCCAGGACCCCGTAGGCCTCTTCGCCTTCAGAGCGTTGATCCGTTTTGGGAGCCTAAGGGACTGGCCGTGCCCTGAACTCAGCGTATCCAACTGGCTTCTAGTCTGCCCTTGTTCGAAGTCCATTCCTGAACTGGGAACACACGGACGTATCGGCCCGTTCGCCCTAAGAGCGTTTATACGTTTTGGAAGCAGAGGGTTCCGGGCGTGCACTTAACTCAGAGTAGCCAACTGGCTCCTAGTCTGCCCTTGTTGTAAGTCCTTTCCTGCACTGGGAACGCACGGCCGAATAGGCCTCCCCGCGTGAAGAGCCTCTGTACGTTTCGGAAGCCTAACGGAGGCTGCATTTTGCTTAGCGCTTCCAACTGGCTTCTCGTCCGCCTTTGCTCTAAATTCTTTCCTGAACTGGGAACACACTGCCCCCAATGGGACTTCCCCCGACAGGGCGAGGATGCAAGTGTAAGGGTCTTGGTGTTCACTTCCCTCAGAGAATCCAAGTTGGCGTCTGTCCGTCCCGGTTCTAGCTTCTTTCCTCAACGCGGAAAACACGGCCAGAGTGGGTTTCAGTATGCAGCGGGATTTTACGTTTTGGAAGCCGAAGCGCCCTGGCGAGCACTGAACTCAGGGTCTCCGACCTGCCTAGAGACCGCCCTTGTTCTAACACCTTTTCTCAACTGGGAAAACACGGCCCTTGTGGCGTGTTCACCTCCGGTGCGTGTGTAGGTTTTGGAAGCATAAAGGCCTCGACGGGAATTTAACCCCGCGTGTCCCACATGCTTCTAGTCTGCCCTTGTTCTAAGATCTTTCCTCACCTGGGAACTCACGGCCCCTTATGGGACTTAACCGCAAGAGCGATTACACGTTTTGGGAGCCGAGGGGACTTGCGTGCACTTACCTTCGAGGATTCCACGGGCCTATCGTGCGCCCAGGTTCTAACTTCTTTCCACAAGGGGGAACACACCGCCACATATGAATCTTCACTAAAGATCGAGCTTCCGTTTTGGAAGCATAAGGGTCTTGCCCTGCACTTAGCGTGGAGCATGCAGCTCGCCCATCGTGCACGCGGGTTCTAACATCTTGGCACGACCGGGAGCAAACTGCCATTGTGAACCTTCCCTCTCAGATCGCTTTGGCGTTTTGGAAGCATAAGCCTCCCTGTGGGCCCCGAACTCAGAGGATCCAACAAGCTTCTAGTCCGCGCGTGGTCTAAGTTCTTTCCTGAACTGGGAACACCCTGCCACTGAGTAGAATCCACCTTACGTGCGATTATGCGTTTTGGAAGCGTCAGGGACTGGACGTGCACGTCAATCCGAGTGTCCAGCGGGCTTCCGGGCTGCCCTTGTTCTGAGTCCTTTCCTGAACTGGGCACACACGGCCGCAGAGGCCTGTTCGCCTTCAGAGCGTTTCTAGCTTTGGGAAGCCTAAGGGACTGGACGTGCACTTAACTCCGAGGATCGAACGGGTTTCTCGTCTGCCCTTGTTCTGAGTTCTTTCCCGAACTCGGAACACACGGCAGAAGAGGCCTCCTCGCAGGAAGAGCCTTCATACGCTTTGGAACCCGAAGGGCCTTCGTCGGCATTATACTTAGAGCTTCCAACGTGCTTATGGTCCGCCTTTGTTCGAAGTTCTCTCCTGAACGGCCAACACTCAGCCACCTATGAATCTGCACTAAAGATCGAGTTTAAGGTTGGGGAGCCCAAGGGTCTTGGCCTGCACGGACTTTTCCGTCGGCAACTTGCTGTTAGTGCGCCTGTAGTCCCAACTTCTTTCCGCCCCTGGGCACCAACTGCCCTTGGCGCACCTTCACTTTCAGACCGCGTTTAGGTTTTGGAAGCCTAAGCGTCTTTGTGGGCCCCTCCCTCAGAGTATGCCACAAGCTTCTCGTCCGCCCTTGTTCGAAGGTCTTTCCTTAACTGGGAACACACTGCCACTAAGGAGACTTAACCTCAAGCGCGAATATACGTTTTGGAAGCCTAAGGGACTGGACGTGCACCTCAATCCGAGTATCCAAAGGGCTTCCAGTCTGCCCTTGTTCTAAGTCCTTTCCTGAACTGGGAACCCAGGACCCCGTAGGCCTCTTCGCCTTCAGAGCGTTGATCCGTTTTGGGAGCCTAAGGGACTGGCCGTGCCCTGAACTCAGCGTATCCAACTGGCTTCTAGTCTGCCCTTGTTCGAAGTCCATTCCTGAACTGGGAACACACGGACGTATCGGCCCGTTCGCCCTAAGAGCGTTTATACGTTTTGGAAGCAGAGGGTTCCGGGCGTGCACTTAACTCAGAGTAGCCAACTGGCTCCTAGTCTGCCCTTGTTGTAAGTCCTTTCCTGCACTGGGAACGCACGGCCGAATAGGCCTCCCCGCGTGAAGAGCCTCTGTACGTTTCGGAAGCCTAACGGAGGCTGCATTTTGCTTAGCGCTTCCAACTGGCTTCTCGTCCGCCTTTGCTCTAAATTCTTTCCTGAACTGGGAACACACTGCCCCCAATGGGACTTCCCCCGACAGGGCGAGGATGCAAGTGTAAGGGTCTTGGTGTTCACTTCCCTCAGAGAATCCAAGTTGGCGTCTGTCCGTCCCGGTTCTAGCTTCTTTCCTCAACGCGGAAAACACGGCCAGAGTGGGTTTCAGTATGCAGCGGGATTTTACGTTTTGGAAGCCGAAGCGCCCTGGCGAGCACTGAACTCAGGGTCTCCGACCTGCCTAGAGACCGCCCTTGTTCTAACACCTTTTCTCAACTGGGAAAACACGGCCCTTGTGGCGTGTTCACCTCCGGTGCGTGTGTAGGTTTTGGAAGCATAAAGGCCTCGACGGGAATTTAACCCCGCGTGTCCCACATGCTTCTAGTCTGCCCTTGTTCTAAGATCTTTCCTCACCTGGGAACTCACGGCCCCTTATGGGACTTAACCGCAAGAGCGATTACACGTTTTGGGAGCCGAGGGGACTTGCGTGCACTTACCTTCGAGGATTCCACGGGCCTATCGTGCGCCCAGGTTCTAACTTCTTTCCACAAGGGGGAACACACCGCCACATATGAATCTTCACTAAAGATCGAGCTTCCGTTTTGGAAGCATAAGGGTCTTGCCCTGCACTTAGCGTGGAGCATGCAGCTCGCCCATCGTGCACGCGGGTTCTAACATCTTGGCACGACCGGGAGCAAACTGCCATTGTGAACCTTCCCTCTCAGATCGCTTTGGCGTTTTGGAAGCATAAGCCTCCCTGTGGGCCCCGAACTCAGAGGATCCAACAAGCTTCTAGTCCGCGCGTGGTCTAAGTTCTTTCCTGAACTGGGAACACCCTGCCACTGAGTAGAATCCACCTTACGTGCGATTATGCGTTTTGGAAGCGTCAGGGACTGGACGTGCACGTCAATCCGAGTGTCCAGCGGGCTTCCGGGCTGCCCTTGTTCTGAGTCCTTTCCTGAACTGGGCACACACGGCCGCAGAGGCCTGTTCGCCTTCAGAGCGTTTCTAGCTTTGGGAAGCCTAAGGGACTGGACGTGCACTTAACTCCGAGGATCGAACGGGTTTCTCGTCTGCCCTTGTTCTGAGTTCTTTCCCGAACTCGGAACACACGGCAGAAGAGGCCTCCTCGCAGGAAGAGCCTTCATACGCTTTGGAACCCGAAGGGCCTTCGTCGGCATTATACTTAGAGCTTCCAACGTGCTTATGGTCCGCCTTTGTTCGAAGTTCTCTCCTGAACGGCCAACACTCAGCCACCTATGAATCTGCACTAAAGATCGAGTTTAAGGTTGGGGAGCCCAAGGGTCTTGGCCTGCACGGACTTTTCCGTCGGCAACTTGCTGTTAGTGCGCCTGTAGTCCCAACTTCTTTCCGCCCCTGGGCACCAACTGCCCTTGGCGCACCTTCACTTTCAGACCGCGTTTAGGTTTTGGAAGCCTAAGCGTCTTTGTGGGCCCCTCCCTCAGAGTATGCCACAAGCTTCTCGTCCGCCCTTGTTCGAAGGTCTTTCCTTAACTGGGAACACACTGCCACTAAGGAGACTTAACCTCAAGCGCGAATATACGTTTTGGAAGCCTAAGGGACTGGACGTGCACCTCAATCCGAGTATCCAAAGGGCTTCCAGTCTGCCCTTGTTCTAAGTCCTTTCCTGAACTGGGAACCCAGGACCCCGTAGGCCTCTTCGCCTTCAGAGCGTTGATCCGTTTTGGGAGCCTAAGGGACTGGCCGTGCCCTGAACTCAGCGTATCCAACTGGCTTCTAGTCTGCCCTTGTTCGAAGTCCATTCCTGAACTGGGAACACACGGACGTATCGGCCCGTTCGCCCTAAGAGCGTTTATACGTTTTGGAAGCAGAGGGTTCCGGGCGTGCACTTAACTCAGAGTAGCCAACTGGCTCCTAGTCTGCCCTTGTTGTAAGTCCTTTCCTGCACTGGGAACGCACGGCCGAATAGGCCTCCCCGCGTGAAGAGCCTCTGTACGTTTCGGAAGCCTAACGGAGGCTGCATTTTGCTTAGCGCTTCCAACTGGCTTCTCGTCCGCCTTTGCTCTAAATTCTTTCCTGAACTGGGAACACACTGCCCCCAATGGGACTTCCCCCGACAGGGCGAGGATGCAAGTGTAAGGGTCTTGGTGTTCACTTCCCTCAGAGAATCCAAGTTGGCGTCTGTCCGTCCCGGTTCTAGCTTCTTTCCTCAACGCGGAAAACACGGCCAGAGTGGGTTTCAGTATGCAGCGGGATTTTACGTTTTGGAAGCCGAAGCGCCCTGGCGAGCACTGAACTCAGGGTCTCCGACCTGCCTAGAGACCGCCCTTGTTCTAACACCTTTTCTCAACTGGGAAAACACGGCCCTTGTGGCGTGTTCACCTCCGGTGCGTGTGTAGGTTTTGGAAGCATAAAGGCCTCGACGGGAATTTAACCCCGCGTGTCCCACATGCTTCTAGTCTGCCCTTGTTCTAAGATCTTTCCTCACCTGGGAACTCACGGCCCCTTATGGGACTTAACCGCAAGAGCGATTACACGTTTTGGGAGCCGAGGGGACTTGCGTGCACTTACCTTCGAGGATTCCACGGGCCTATCGTGCGCCCAGGTTCTAACTTCTTTCCACAAGGGGGAACACACCGCCACATATGAATCTTCACTAAAGATCGAGCTTCCGTTTTGGAAGCATAAGGGTCTTGCCCTGCACTTAGCGTGGAGCATGCAGCTCGCCCATCGTGCACGCGGGTTCTAACATCTTGGCACGACCGGGAGCAAACTGCCATTGTGAACCTTCCCTCTCAGATCGCTTTGGCGTTTTGGAAGCATAAGCCTCCCTGTGGGCCCCGAACTCAGAGGATCCAACAAGCTTCTAGTCCGCGTGTGGTCTAAGTTCTTTCCTGAACTGGGAACACCCTGCCACTGAGTAGAATCCACCTTACGTGCGATTATGCGTTTTGGAAGCGTCAGGGACTGGACGTGCACGTCAATCCGAGTGTCCAGCGGGCTTCCGGGCTGCCCTTGTTCTGAGTCCTTTCCTGAACTGGGCACACACGGCCGCAGAGGCCTGTTCGCCTTCAGAGCGTTTCTAGCTTTGGGAAGCCTAAGGGACTGGACGTGCACTTAACTCCGAGGATCGAACGGGTTTCTCGTCTGCCCTTGTTCTGAGTTCTTTCCCGAACTCGGAACACACGGCAGAAGAGGCCTCCTCGCAGGAAGAGCCTTCATACGCTTTGGAACCCGAAGGGCCTTCGTCGGCATTATACTTAGAGCTTCCAACGTGCTTATGGTCCGCCTTTGTTCGAAGTTCTCTCCTGAACGGCCAACACTCAGCCACCTATGAATCTGCACTAAAGATCGAGTTTAAGGTTGGGGAGCCCAAGGGTCTTGGCCTGCACGGACTTTTCCGTCGGCAACTTGCTGTTAGTGCGCCTGTAGTCCCAACTTCTTTCCGCCCCTGGGCACCAACTGCCCTTGGCGCACCTTCACTTTCAGACCGCGTTTAGGTTTTGGAAGCCTAAGCGTCTTTGTGGGCCCCTCCCTCAGAGTATGCCACAAGCTTCTCGTCCGCCCTTGTTCGAAGGTCTTTCCTTAACTGGGAACACACTGCCACTAAGGAGACTTAACCTCAAGCGCGAATATACGTTTTGGAAGCCTAAGGGACTGGACGTGCACCTCAATCCGAGTATCCAAAGGGCTTCCAGTCTGCCCTTGTTCTAAGTCCTTTCCTGAACTGGGAACCCAGGACCCCGTAGGCCTCTTCGCCTTCAGAGCGTTGATCCGTTTTGGGAGCCTAAGGGACTGGCCGTGCCCTGAACTCAGCGTATCCAACTGGCTTCTAGTCTGCCCTTGTTCGAAGTCCATTCCTGAACTGGGAACACACGGACGTATCGGCCCGTTCGCCCTAAGAGCGTTTATACGTTTTGGAAGCAGAGGGTTCCGGGCGTGCACTTAACTCAGAGTAGCCAACTGGCTCCTAGTCTGCCCTTGTTGTAAGTCCTTTCCTGCACTGGGAACGCACGGCCGAATAGGCCTCCCCGCGTGAAGAGCCTCTGTACGTTTCGGAAGCCTAACGGAGGCTGCATTTTGCTTAGCGCTTCCAACTGGCTTCTCGTCCGCCTTTGCTCTAAATTCTTTCCTGAACTGGGAACACACTGCCCCCAATGGGACTTCCCCCGACAGGGCGAGGATGCAAGTGTAAGGGTCTTGGTGTTCACTTCCCTCAGAGAATCCAAGTTGGCGTCTGTCCGTCCCGGTTCTAGCTTCTTTCCTCAACGCGGAAAACACGGCCAGAGTGGGTTTCAGTATGCAGCGGGATTTTACGTTTTGGAAGCCGAAGCGCCCTGGCGAGCACTGAACTCAGGGTCTCCGACCTGCCTAGAGACCGCCCTTGTTCTAACACCTTTTCTCAACTGGGAAAACACGGCCCTTGTGGCGTGTTCACCTCCGGTGCGTGTGTAGGTTTTGGAAGCATAAAGGCCTCGACGGGAATTTAACCCCGCGTGTCCCACATGTTTCTAGTCTGCCCTTGTTCTAAGATCTTTCCTCACCTGGGAACTCACGGCCCCTTATGGGACTTAACCGCAAGAGCGATTACACGTTTTGGGAGCCGAAGGGACTTGCGTGCACTTACCTTCGAGGATTCCACGGGCCTATCGTGCGCCCAGGTTCTAACTTCTTTCCACAAGGGGGAACACACCGCCACATATGAATCTTCACTAAAGATCGAGCTTCCGTTTTGGAAGCATAAGGGTCTTGCCCTGCACTTAGCGTGGAGCATGCAGCTCGCCCATCGTGCACGCGGGTTCTAACATCTTGGCACGACCGGGAGCAAACTGCCATTGTGAACCTTCCCTCTCAGATCGCTTTGGCGTTTTGGAAGCATAAGCCTCCCTGTGGGCCCCGAACTCAGAGGATCCAACAAGCTTCTAGTCCGCGCGTGGTCTAAGTTCTTTCCTGAACTGGGAACACCCTGCCACTGAGTAGAATCCACCTTACGTGCGATTATGCGTTTTGGAAGCGTCAGGGACTGGACGTGCACGTCAATCCGAGTGTCCAGCGGGCTTCCGGGCTGCCCTTGTTCTGAGTCCTTTCCTGAACTGGGCACACACGGCCGCAGAGGCCTGTTCGCCTTCAGAGCGTTTCTAGCTTTGGGAAGCCTAAGGGACTGGACGTGCACTTAACTCCGAGGATCGAACGGGTTTCTCGTCTGCCCTTGTTCTGAGTTCTTTCCCGAACTCGGAACACACGGCAGAAGAGGCCTCCTCGCAGGAAGAGCCTTCATACGCTTTGGAACCCGAAGGGCCTTCGTCGGCATTATACTTAGAGCTTCCAACGTGCTTATGGTCCGCCTTTGTTCGAAGTTCTCTCCTGAACGGCCAACACTCAGCCACCTATGAATCTGCACTAAAGATCGAGTTTAAGGTTGGGGAGCCCAAGGGTCTTGGCCTGCACGGACTTTTCCGTCGGCAACTTGCTGTTAGTGCGCCTGTAGTCCCAACTTCTTTCCGCCCCTGGGCACCAACTGCCCTTGGCGCACCTTCACTTTCAGACCGCGTTTAGGTTTTGGAAGCCTAAGCGTCTTTGTGGGCCCCTCCCTCAGAGTATGCCACAAGCTTCTCGTCCGCCCTTGTTCGAAGGTCTTTCCTTAACTGGGAACACACTGCCACTAAGGAGACTTAACCTCAAGCGTGAATATACGTTTTGGAAGCCTAAGGGACTGGACGTGCACCTCAATCCGAGTATCCAAAGGGCTTCCAGTCTGCCCTTGTTCTAAGTCCTTTCCTGAACTGGGAACCCAGGACCCCGTAGGCCTCTTCGCCTTCAGAGCGTTGATCCGTTTTGGGAGCCTAAGGGACTGGCCGTGCCCTGAACTCAGCGTATCCAACTGGCTTCTAGTCTGCCCTTGTTCGAAGTCCATTCCTGAACTGGGAACACACGGACGTATCGGCCCGTTCGCCCTAAGAGCGTTTATACGTTTTGGAAGCAGAGGGTTCCGGGCGTGCACTTAACTCAGAGTAGCCAACTGGCTCCTAGTCTGCCCTTGTTGTAAGTCCTTTCCTGCACTGGGAACGCACGGCCGAATAGGCCTCCCCGCGTGAAGAGCCTCTGTACGTTTCGGAAGCCTAACGGAGGCTGCATTTTGCTTAGCGCTTCCAACTGGCTTCTCGTCCGCCTTTGCTCTAAATTCTTTCCTGAACTGGGAACACACTGCCCCCAATGGGACTTCCCCCGACAGGGCGAGGATGCAAGTGTAAGGGTCTTGGTGTTCACTTCCCTCAGAGAATCCAAGTTGGCGTCTGTCCGTCCCGGTTCTAGCTTCTTTCCTCAACGCGGAAAACACGGCCAGAGTGGGTTTCAGTATGCAGCGGGATTTTACGTTTTGGAAGCCGAAGCGCCCTGGCGAGCACTGAACTCAGGGTCTCCGACCTGCCTAGAGACCGCCCTTGTTCTAACACCTTTTCTCAACTGGGAAAACACGGCCCTTGTGGCGTGTTCACCTCCGGTGCGTGTGTAGGTTTTGGAAGCATAAAGGCCTCGACGGGAATTTAACCCCGCGTGTCCCACATGTTTCTAGTCTGCCCTTGTTCTAAGATCTTTCCTCACCTGGGAACTCACGGCCCCTTATGGGACTTAACCGCAAGAGCGATTACACGTTTTGGGAGCCGAAGGGACTTGCGTGCACTTACCTTCGAGGATTCCACGGGCCTATCGTGCGCCCAGGTTCTAACTTCTTTCCACAAGGGGGAACACACCGCCACATATGAATCTTCACTAAAGATCGAGCTTCCGTTTTGGAAGCATAAGGGTCTTGCCCTGCACTTAGCGTGGAGCATGCAGCTCGCCCATCGTGCACGCGGGTTCTAACATCTTGGCACGACCGGGAGCAAACTGCCATTGTGAACCTTCCCTCTCAGATCGCTTTGGCGTTTTGGAAGCATAAGCCTCCCTGTGGGCCCCGAACTCAGAGGATCCAACAAGCTTCTAGTCCGCGCGTGGTCTAAGTTCTTTCCTGAACTGGGAACACCCTGCCACTGAGTAGAATCCACCTTACGTGCGATTATGCGTTTTGGAAGCGTCAGGGACTGCACGTGCACGTCAATCCGAGTGTCCAGCGGGCTTCCGGGCTGCCCTTGTTCTGAGTCCTTTCCTGAACTGGGCACACACGGCCGCAGAGGCCTGTTCGCCTTCAGAGCGTTTCTAGCTTTGGGAAGCCTAAGGGACTGGACGTGCACTTAACTCCGAGGATCGAACGGGTTTCTCGTCTGCCCTTGTTCTGAGTTCTTTCCCGAACTCGGAACACACGGCAGAAGAGGCCTCCTCGCAGGAAGAGCCTTCATACGCTTTGGAACCCGAAGGGCCTTCGTCGGCATTATACTTAGAGCTTCCAACGTGCTTATGGTCCGCCTTTGTTCGAAGTTCTCTCCTGAACGGCCAACACTCAGCCACCTATGAATCTGCACTAAAGATCGAGTTTAAGGTTGGGGAGCCCAAGGGTCTTGGCCTGCACGGACTTTTCCGTCGGCAACTTGCTGTTAGTGCGCCTGTAGTCCCAACTTCTTTCCGCCCCTGGGCACCAACTGCCCTTGGCGCACCTTCACTTTCAGACCGCGTTTAGGTTTTGGAAGCCTAAGCGTCTTTGTGGGCCCCTCCCTCAGAGTATGCCACAAGCTTCTCGTCCGCCCTTGTTCGAAGGTCTTTCCTTAACTGGGAACACACTGCCACTAAGGAGACTTAACCTCAAGCGCGAATATACGTTTTGGAAGCCTAAGGGACTGGACGTGCACCTCAATCCGAGTATCCAAAGGGCTTCCAGTCTGCCCTTGTTCTAAGTCCTTTCCTGAACTGGGAACCCAGGACCCCGTAGGCCTCTTCGCCTTCAGAGCGTTGATCCGTTTTGGGAGCCTAAGGGACTGGCCGTGCCCTGAACTCAGCGTATCCAACTGGCTTCTAGTCTGCCCTTGTTCGAAGTCCATTCCTGAACTGGGAACACACGGACGTATCGGCCCGTTCGCCCTAAGAGCGTTTATACGTTTTGGAAGCAGAGGGTTCCGGGCGTGCACTTAACTCAGAGTAGCCAACTGGCTCCTAGTCTGCCCTTGTTGTAAGTCCTTTCCTGCACTGGGAACGCACGGCCGAATAGGCCTCCCCGCGTGAAGAGCCTCTGTACGTTTCGGAAGCCTAACGGAGGCTGCATTTTGCTTAGCGCTTCCAACTGGCTTCTCGTCCGCCTTTGCTCTAAATTCTTTCCTGAACTGGGAACACACTGCCCCCAATGGGACTTCCCCCGACAGGGCGAGGATGCAAGTGTAAGGGTCTTGGTGTTCACTTCCCTCAGAGAATCCAAGTTGGCGTCTGTCCGTCCCGGTTCTAGCTTCTTTCCTCAACGCGGAAAACACGGCCAGAGTGGGTTTCAGTATGCAGCGGGATTTTACGTTTTGGAAGCCGAAGCGCCCTGGCGAGCACTGAACTCAGGGTCTCCGACCTGCCTAGAGACCGCCCTTGTTCTAACACCTTTTCTCAACTGGGAAAACACGGCCCTTGTGGCGTGTT
The DNA here is from genome assembly GCF_922984935.1 of Meles meles. Classification (NCBI taxonomy): domain Eukaryota; kingdom Metazoa; phylum Chordata; class Mammalia; order Carnivora; family Mustelidae; genus Meles; species Meles meles. The sequence continues at coordinate 21,164 of NW_025721386.1, forward strand.
CACCTCCGGTGCGTGTGTAGGTTTTGGAAGCATAAAGGCCTCGACGGGAATTTAACCCCGCGTGTCCCACATGTTTCTAGTCTGCCCTTGTTCTAAGATCTTTCCTCACCTGGGAACTCACGGCCCCTTATGGGACTTAACCGCAAGAGCGATTACACGTTTTGGGAGCCGAAGGGACTTGCGTGCACTTACCTTCGAGGATTCCACGGGCCTATCGTGCGCCCAGGTTCTAACTTCTTTCCACAAGGGGGAACACACCGCCACATATGAATCTTCACTAAAGATCGAGCTTCCGTTTTGGAAGCATAAGGGTCTTGCCCTGCACTTAGCGTGGAGCATGCAGCTCGCCCATCGTGCACGCGGGTTCTAACATCTTGGCACGACCGGGAGCAAACTGCCATTGTGAACCTTCCCTCTCAGATCGCTTTGGCGTTTTGGAAGCATAAGCCTCCCTGTGGGCCCCGAACTCAGAGGATCCAACAAGCTTCTAGTCCGCGCGTGGTCTAAGTTCTTTCCTGAACTGGGAACACCCTGCCACTGAGTAGAATCCACCTTACGTGCGATTATGCGTTTTGGAAGCGTCAGGGACTGGACGTGCACGTCAATCCGAGTGTCCAGCGGGCTTCCGGGCTGCCCTTGTTCTGAGTCCTTTCCTGAACTGGGCACACACGGCCGCAGAGGCCTGTTCGCCTTCAGAGCGTTTCTAGCTTTGGGAAGCCTAAGGGACTGGACGTGCACTTAACTCCGAGGATCGAACGGGTTTCTCGTCTGCCCTTGTTCTGAGTTCTTTCCCGAACTCGGAACACACGGCAGAAGAGGCCTCCTCGCAGGAAGAGCCTTCATACGCTTTGGAACCCGAAGGGCCTTCGTCGGCATTATACTTAGAGCTTCCAACGTGCTTATGGTCCGCCTTTGTTCGAAGTTCTCTCCTGAACGGCCAACACTCAGCCACCTATGAATCTGCACTAAAGATCGAGTTTAAGGTTGGGGAGCCCAAGGGTCTTGGCCTGCACGGACTTTTCCGTCGGCAACTTGCTGTTAGTGCGCCTGTAGTCCCAACTTCTTTCCGCCCCTGGGCACCAACTGCCCTTGGCGCACCTTCACTTTCAGACCGCGTTTAGGTTTTGGAAGCCTAAGCGTCTTTGTGGGCCCCTCCCTCAGAGTATGCCACAAGCTTCTCGTCCGCCCTTGTTCGAAGGTCTTTCCTTAACTGGGAACACACTGCCACTAAGGAGACTTAACCTCAAGCGCGAATATACGTTTTGGAAGCCTAAGGGACTGGACGTGCACCTCAATCCGAGTATCCAAAGGGCTTCCAGTCTGCCCTTGTTCTAAGTCCTTTCCTGAACTGGGAACCCAGGACCCCGTAGGCCTCTTCGCCTTCAGAGCGTTGATCCGTTTTGGGAGCCTAAGGGACTGGCCGTGCCCTGAACTCAGCGTATCCAACTGGCTTCTAGTCTGCCCTTGTTCGAAGTCCATTCCTGAACTGGGAACACACGGACGTATCGGCCCGTTCGCCCTAAGAGCGTTTATACGTTTTGGAAGCAGAGGGTTCCGGGCGTGCACTTAACTCAGAGTAGCCAACTGGCTCCTAGTCTGCCCTTGTTGTAAGTCCTTTCCTGCACTGGGAACGCACGGCCGAATAGGCCTCCCCGCGTGAAGAGCCTCTGTACGTTTCGGAAGCCTAACGGAGGCTGCATTTTGCTTAGCGCTTCCAACTGGCTTCTCGTCCGCCTTTGCTCTAAATTCTTTCCTGAACTGGGAACACACTGCCCCCAATGGGACTTCCCCCGACAGGGCGAGGATGCAAGTGTAAGGGTCTTGGTGTTCACTTCCCTCAGAGAATCCAAGTTGGCGTCTGTCCGTCCCGGTTCTAGCTTCTTTCCTCAACGCGGAAAACACGGCCAGAGTGGGTTTCAGTATGCAGCGGGATTTTACGTTTTGGAAGCCGAAGCGCCCTGGCGAGCACTGAACTCAGGGTCTCCGACCTGCCTAGAGACCGCCCTTGTTCTAACACCTTTTCTCAACTGGGAAAACACGGCCCTTGTGGCGTGTTCACCTCCGGTGCGTGTGTAGGTTTTGGAAGCATAAAGGCCTCGACGGGAATTTAACCCCGCGTGTCCCACATGTTTCTAGTCTGCCCTTGTTCTAAGATCTTTCCTCACCTGGGAACTCACGGCCCCTTATGGGACTTAACCGCAAGAGCGATTACACGTTTTGGGAGCCGAAGGGACTTGCGTGCACTTACCTTCGAGGATTCCACGGGCCTATCGTGCGCCCAGGTTCTAACTTCTTTCCACAAGGGGGAACACACCGCCACATATGAATCTTCACTAAAGATCGAGCTTCCGTTTTGGAAGCATAAGGGTCTTGCCCTGCACTTAGCGTGGAGCATGCAGCTCGCCCATCGTGCACGCGGGTTCTAACATCTTGGCACGACCGGGAGCAAACTGCCATTGTGAACCTTCCCTCTCAGATCGCTTTGGCGTTTTGGAAGCATAAGCCTCCCTGTGGGCCCCGAACTCAGAGGATCCAACAAGCTTCTAGTCCGCGCGTGGTCTAAGTTCTTTCCTGAACTGGGAACACCCTGCCACTGAGTAGAATCCACCTTACGTGCGATTATGCGTTTTGGAAGCGTCAGGGACTGGACGTGCACGTCAATCCGAGTGTCCAGCGGGCTTCCGGGCTGCCCTTGTTCTGAGTCCTTTCCTGAACTGGGCACACACGGCCGCAGAGGCCTGTTCGCCTTCAGAGCGTTTCTAGCTTTGGGAAGCCTAAGGGACTGGACGTGCACTTAACTCCGAGGATCGAACGGGTTTCTCGTCTGCCCTTGTTCTGAGTTCTTTCCCGAACTCGGAACACACGGCAGAAGAGGCCTCCTCGCAGGAAGAGCCTTCATACGCTTTGGAACCCGAAGGGCCTTCGTCGGCATTATACTTAGAGCTTCCAACGTGCTTATGGTCCGCCTTTGTTCGAAGTTCTCTCCTGAACGGCCAACACTCAGCCACCTATGAATCTGCACTAAAGATCGAGTTTAAGGTTGGGGAGCCCAAGGGTCTTGGCCTGCACGGACTTTTCCGTCGGCAACTTGCTGTTAGTGCGCCTGTAGTCCCAACTTCTTTCCGCCCCTGGGCACCAACTGCCCTTGGCGCACCTTCACTTTCAGACCGCGTTTAGGTTTTGGAAGCCTAAGCGTCTTTGTGGGCCCCTCCCTCAGAGTATGCCACAAGCTTCTCGTCCGCCCTTGTTCGAAGGTCTTTCCTTAACTGGGAACACACTGCCACTAAGGAGACTTAACCTCAAGCGCGAATATACGTTTTGGAAGCCTAAGGGACTGGACGTGCACCTCAATCCGAGTATCCAAAGGGCTTCCAGTCTGCCCTTGTTCTAAGTCCTTTCCTGAACTGGGAACCCAGGACCCCGTAGGCCTCTTCGCCTTCAGAGCGTTGATCCGTTTTGGGAGCCTAAGGGACTGGCCGTGCCCTGAACTCAGCGTATCCAACTGGCTTCTAGTCTGCCCTTGTTCGAAGTCCATTCCTGAACTGGGAACACACGGACGTATCGGCCCGTTCGCCCTAAGAGCGTTTATACGTTTTGGAAGCAGAGGGTTCCGGGCGTGCACTTAACTCAGAGTAGCCAACTGGCTCCTAGTCTGCCCTTGTTGTAAGTCCTTTCCTGCACTGGGAACGCACGGCCGAATAGGCCTCCCCGCGTGAAGAGCCTCTGTACGTTTCGGAAGCCTAACGGAGGCTGCATTTTGCTTAGCGCTTCCAACTGGCTTCTCGTCCGCCTTTGCTCTAAATTCTTTCCTGAACTGGGAACACACTGCCCCCAATGGGACTTCCCCCGACAGGGCGAGGATGCAAGTGTAAGGGTCTTGGTGTTCACTTCCCTCAGAGAATCCAAGTTGGCGTCTGTCCGTCCCGGTTCTAGCTTCTTTCCTCAACGCGGAAAACACGGCCAGAGTGGGTTTCAGTATGCAGCGGGATTTTACGTTTTGGAAGCCGAAGCGCCCTGGCGAGCACTGAACTCAGGGTCTCCGACCTGCCTAGAGACCGCCCTTGTTCTAACACCTTTTCTCAACTGGGAAAACACGGCCCTTGTGGCGTGTTCACCTCCGGTGCGTGTGTAGGTTTTGGAAGCATAAAGGCCTCGACGGGAATTTAACCCCGCGTGTCCCACATGTTTCTAGTCTGCCCTTGTTCTAAGATCTTTCCTCACCTGGGAACTCACGGCCCCTTATGGGACTTAACCGCAAGAGCGATTACACGTTTTGGGAGCCGAAGGGACTTGCGTGCACTTACCTTCGAGGATTCCACGGGCCTATCGTGCGCCCAGGTTCTAACTTCTTTCCACAAGGGGGAACACACCGCCACATATGAATCTTCACTAAAGATCGAGCTTCCGTTTTGGAAGCATAAGGGTCTTGCCCTGCACTTAGCGTGGAGCATGCAGCTCGCCCATCGTGCACGCGGGTTCTAACATCTTGGCACGACCGGGAGCAAACTGCCATTGTGAACCTTCCCTCTCAGATCGCTTTGGCGTTTTGGAAGCATAAGCCTCCCTGTGGGCCCCGAACTCAGAGGATCCAACAAGCTTCTAGTCCGCGCGTGGTCTAAGTTCTTTCCTGAACTGGGAACACCCTGCCACTGAGTAGAATCCACCTTACGTGCGATTATGCGTTTTGGAAGCGTCAGGGACTGGACGTGCACGTCAATCCGAGTGTCCAGCGGGCTTCCGGGCTGCCCTTGTTCTGAGTCCTTTCCTGAACTGGGCACACACGGCCGCAGAGGCCTGTTCGCCTTCAGAGCGTTTCTAGCTTTGGGAAGCCTAAGGGACTGGACGTGCACTTAACTCCGAGGATCGAACGGGTTTCTCGTCTGCCCTTGTTCTGAGTTCTTTCCCGAACTCGGAACACACGGCAGAAGAGGCCTCCTCGCAGGAAGAGCCTTCATACGCTTTGGAACCCGAAGGGCCTTCGTCGGCATTATACTTAGAGCTTCCAACGTGCTTATGGTCCGCCTTTGTTCGAAGTTCTCTCCTGAACGGCCAACACTCAGCCACCTATGAATCTGCACTAAAGATCGAGTTTAAGGTTGGGGAGCCCAAGGGTCTTGGCCTGCACGGACTTTTCCGTCGGCAACTTGCTGTTAGTGCGCCTGTAGTCCCAACTTCTTTCCGCCCCTGGGCACCAACTGCCCTTGGCGCACCTTCACTTTCAGACCGCGTTTAGGTTTTGGAAGCCTAAGCGTCTTTGTGGGCCCCTCCCTCAGAGTATGCCACAAGCTTCTCGTCCGCCCTTGTTCGAAGGTCTTTCCTTAACTGGGAACACACTGCCACTAAGGAGACTTAACCTCAAGCGCGAATATACGTTTTGGAAGCCTAAGGGACTGGACGTGCACCTCAATCCGAGTATCCAAAGGGCTTCCAGTCTGCCCTTGTTCTAAGTCCTTTCCTGAACTGGGAACCCAGGACCCCGTAGGCCTCTTCGCCTTCAGAGCGTTGATCCGTTTTGGGAGCCTAAGGGACTGGCCGTGCCCTGAACTCAGCGTATCCAACTGGCTTCTAGTCTGCCCTTGTTCGAAGTCCATTCCTGAACTGGGAACACACGGACGTATCGGCCCGTTCGCCCTAAGAGCGTTTATACGTTTTGGAAGCAGAGGGTTCCGGGCGTGCACTTAACTCAGAGTAGCCAACTGGCTCCTAGTCTGCCCTTGTTGTAAGTCCTTTCCTGCACTGGGAACGCACGGCCGAATAGGCCTCCCCGCGTGAAGAGCCTCTGTACGTTTCGGAAGCCTAACGGAGGCTGCATTTTGCTTAGCGCTTCCAACTGGCTTCTCGTCCGCCTTTGCTCTAAATTCTTTCCTGAACTGGGAACACACTGCCCCCAATGGGACTTCCCCCGACAGGGCGAGGATGCAAGTGTAAGGGTCTTGGTGTTCACTTCCCTCAGAGAATCCAAGTTGGCGTCTGTCCGTCCCGGTTCTAGCTTCTTTCCTCAACGCGGAAAACACGGCCAGAGTGGGTTTCAGTATGCAGCGGGATTTTACGTTTTGGAAGCCGAAGCGCCCTGGCGAGCACTGAACTCAGGGTCTCCGACCTGCCTAGAGACCGCCCTTGTTCTAACACCTTTTCTCAACTGGGAAAACACGGCCCTTGTGGCGTGTTCACCTCCGGTGCGTGTGTAGGTTTTGGAAGCATAAAGGCCTCGACGGGAATTTAACCCCGCGTGTCCCACATGTTTCTAGTCTGCCCTTGTTCTAAGATCTTTCCTCACCTGGGAACTCACGGCCCCTTATGGGACTTAACCGCAAGAGCGATTACACGTTTTGGGAGCCGAAGGGACTTGCGTGCACTTACCTTCGAGGATTCCACGGGCCTATCGTGCGCCCAGGTTCTAACTTCTTTCCACAAGGGGGAACACACCGCCACATATGAATCTTCACTAAAGATCGAGCTTCCGTTTTGGAAGCATAAGGGTCTTGCCCTGCACTTAGCGTGGAGCATGCAGCTCGCCCATCGTGCACGCGGGTTCTAACATCTTGGCACGACCGGGAGCAAACTGCCATTGTGAACCTTCCCTCTCAGATCGCTTTGGCGTTTTGGAAGCATAAGCCTCCCTGTGGGCCCCGAACTCAGAGGATCCAACAAGCTTCTAGTCCGCGCGTGGTCTAAGTTCTTTCCTGAACTGGGAACACCCTGCCACTGAGTAGAATCCACCTTACGTGCGATTATGCGTTTTGGAAGCGTCAGGGACTGGACGTGCACGTCAATCCGAGTGTCCAGCGGGCTTCCGGGCTGCCCTTGTTCTGAGTCCTTTCCTGAACTGGGCACACACGGCCGCAGAGGCCTGTTCGCCTTCAGAGCGTTTCTAGCTTTGGGAAGCCTAAGGGACTGGACGTGCACTTAACTCCGAGGATCGAACGGGTTTCTCGTCTGCCCTTGTTCTGAGTTCTTTCCCGAACTCGGAACACACGGCAGAAGAGGCCTCCTCGCAGGAAGAGCCTTCATACGCTTTGGAACCCGAAGGGCCTTCGTCGGCATTATACTTAGAGCTTCCAACGTGCTTATGGTCCGCCTTTGTTCGAAGTTCTCTCCTGAACGGCCAACACTCAGCCACCTATGAATCTGCACTAAAGATCGAGTTTAAGGTTGGGGAGCCCAAGGGTCTTGGCCTGCACGGACTTTTCCGTCGGCAACTTGCTGTTAGTGCGCCTGTAGTCCCAACTTCTTTCCGCCCCTGGGCACCAACTGCCCTTGGCGCACCTTCACTTTCAGACCGCGTTTAGGTTTTGGAAGCCTAAGCGTCTTTGTGGGCCCCTCCCTCAGAGTATGCCACAAGCTTCTCGTCCGCCCTTGTTCGAAGGTCTTTCCTTAACTGGGAACACACTGCCACTAAGGAGACTTAACCTCAAGCGCGAATATACGTTTTGGAAGCCTAAGGGACTGGACGTGCACCTCAATCCGAGTATCCAAAGGGCTTCCAGTCTGCCCTTGTTCTAAGTCCTTTCCTGAACTGGGAACCCAGGACCCCGTAGGCCTCTTCGCCTTCAGAGCGTTGATCCGTTTTGGGAGCCTAAGGGACTGGCCGTGCCCTGAACTCAGCGTATCCAACTGGCTTCTAGTCTGCCCTTGTTCGAAGTCCATTCCTGAACTGGGAACACACGGACGTATCGGCCCGTTCGCCCTAAGAGCGTTTATACGTTTTGGAAGCAGAGGGTTCCGGGCGTGCACTTAACTCAGAGTAGCCAACTGGCTCCTAGTCTGCCCTTGTTGTAAGTCCTTTCCTGCACTGGGAACGCACGGCCGAATAGGCCTCCCCGCGTGAAGAGCCTCTGTACGTTTCGGAAGCCTAACGGAGGCTGCATTTTGCTTAGCGCTTCCAACTGGCTTCTCGTCCGCCTTTGCTCTAAATTCTTTCCTGAACTGGGAACACACTGCCCCCAATGGGACTTCCCCCGACAGGGCGAGGATGCAAGTGTAAGGGTCTTGGTGTTCACTTCCCTCAGAGAATCCAAGTTGGCGTCTGTCCGTCCCGGTTCTAGCTTCTTTCCTCAACGCGGAAAACACGGCCAGAGTGGGTTTCAGTATGCAGCGGGATTTTACGTTTTGGAAGCCGAAGCGCCCTGGCGAGCACTGAACTCAGGGTCTCCGACCTGCCTAGAGACCGCCCTTGTTCTAACACCTTTTCTCAACTGGGAAAACACGGCCCTTGTGGCGTGTTCACCTCCGGTGCGTGTGTAGGTTTTGGAAGCATAAAGGCCTCGACGGGAATTTAACCCCGCGTGTCCCACATGTTTCTAGTCTGCCCTTGTTCTAAGATCTTTCCTCACCTGGGAACTCACGGCCCCTTATGGGACTTAACCGCAAGAGCGATTACACGTTTTGGGAGCCGAAGGGACTTGCGTGCACTTACCTTCGAGGATTCCACGGGCCTATCGTGCGCCCAGGTTCTAACTTCTTTCCACAAGGGGGAACACACCGCCACATATGAATCTTCACTAAAGATCGAGCTTCCGTTTTGGAAGCATAAGGGTCTTGCCCTGCACTTAGCGTGGAGCATGCAGCTCGCCCATCGTGCACGCGGGTTCTAACATCTTGGCACGACCGGGAGCAAACTGCCATTGTGAACCTTCCCTCTCAGATCGCTTTGGCGTTTTGGAAGCATAAGCCTCCCTGTGGGCCCCGAACTCAGAGGATCCAACAAGCTTCTAGTCCGCGCGTGGTCTAAGTTCTTTCCTGAACTGGGAACACCCTGCCACTGAGTAGAATCCACCTTACGTGCGATTATGCGTTTTGGAAGCGTCAGGGACTGGACGTGCACGTCAATCCGAGTGTCCAGCGGGCTTCCGGGCTGCCCTTGTTCTGAGTCCTTTCCTGAACTGGGCACACACGGCCGCAGAGGCCTGTTCGCCTTCAGAGCGTTTCTAGCTTTGGGAAGCCTAAGGGACTGGACGTGCACTTAACTCCGAGGATCGAACGGGTTTCTCGTCTGCCCTTGTTCTGAGTTCTTTCCCGAACTCGGAACACACGGCAGAAGAGGCCTCCTCGCAGGAAGAGCCTTCATACGCTTTGGAACCCGAAGGGCCTTCGTCGGCATTATACTTAGAGCTTCCAACGTGCTTATGGTCCGCCTTTGTTCGAAGTTCTCTCCTGAACGGCCAACACTCAGCCACCTATGAATCTGCACTAAAGATCGAGTTTAAGGTTGGGGAGCCCAAGGGTCTTGGCCTGCACGGACTTTTCCGTCGGCAACTTGCTGTTAGTGCGCCTGTAGTCCCAACTTCTTTCCGCCCCTGGGCACCAACTGCCCTTGGCGCACCTTCACTTTCAGACCGCGTTTAGGTTTTGGAAGCCTAAGCGTCTTTGTGGGCCCCTCCCTCAGAGTATGCCACAAGCTTCTCGTCCGCCCTTGTTCGAAGGTCTTTCCTTAACTGGGAACACACTGCCACTAAGGAGACTTAACCTCAAGCGCGAATATACGTTTTGGAAGCCTAAGGGACTGGACGTGCACCTCAATCCGAGTATCCAAAGGGCTTCCAGTCTGCCCTTGTTCTAAGTCCTTTCCTGAACTGGGAACCCAGGACCCCGTAGGCCTCTTCGCCTTCAGAGCGTTGATCCGTTTTGGGAGCCTAAGGGACTGGCCGTGCCCTGAACTCAGCGTATCCAACTGGCTTCTAGTCTGCCCTTGTTCGAAGTCCATTCCTGAACTGGGAACACACGGACGTATCGGCCCGTTCGCCCTAAGAGCGTTTATACGTTTTGGAAGCAGAGGGTTCCGGGCGTGCACTTAACTCAGAGTAGCCAACTGGCTCCTAGTCTGCCCTTGTTGTAAGTCCTTTCCTGCACTGGGAACGCACGGCCGAATAGGCCTCCCCGCGTGAAGAGCCTCTGTACGTTTCGGAAGCCTAACGGAGGCTGCATTTTGCTTAGCGCTTCCAACTGGCTTCTCGTCCGCCTTTGCTCTAAATTCTTTCCTGAACTGGGAACACACTGCCCCCAATGGGACTTCCCCCGACAGGGCGAGGATGCAAGTGTAAGGGTCTTGGTGTTCACTTCCCTCAGAGAATCCAAGTTGGCGTCTGTCCGTCCCGGTTCTAGCTTCTTTCCTCAACGCGGAAAACACGGCCAGAGTGGGTTTCAGTATGCAGCGGGATTTTACGTTTTGGAAGCCGAAGCGCCCTGGCGAGCACTGAACTCAGGGTCTCCGACCTGCCTAGAGACCGCCCTTGTTCTAACACCTTTTCTCAACTGGGAAAACACGGCCCTTGTGGCGTGTTCACCTCCGGTGCGTGTGTAGGTTTTGGAAGCATAAAGGCCTCGACGGGAATTTAACCCCGCGTGTCCCACATGCTTCTAGTCTGCCCTTGTTCTAAGATCTTTCCTCACCTGGGAACTCACGGCCCCTTATGGGACTTAACCGCAAGAGCGATTACACGTTTTGGGAGCCGAGGGGACTTGCGTGCACTTACCTTCGAGGATTCCACGGGCCTATCGTGCGCCCAGGTTCTAACTTCTTTCCACAAGGGGGAACACACCGCCACATATGAATCTTCACTAAAGATCGAGCTTCCGTTTTGGAAGCATAAGGGTCTTGCCCTGCACTTAGCGTGGAGCATGCAGCTCGCCCATCGTGCACGCGGGTTCTAACATCTTGGCACGACCGGGAGCAAACTGCCATTGTGAACCTTCCCTCTCAGATCGCTTTGGCGTTTTGGAAGCATAAGCCTCCCTGTGGGCCCCGAACTCAGAGGATCCAACAAGCTTCTAGTCCGCGCGTGGTCTAAGTTCTTTCCTGAACTGGGAACACCCTGCCACTGAGTAGAATCCACCTTACGTGCGATTATGCGTTTTGGAAGCGTCAGGGACTGGACGTGCACGTCAATCCGAGTGTCCAGCGGGCTTCCGGGCTGCCCTTGTTCTGAGTCCTTTCCTGAACTGGGCACACACGGCCGCAGAGGCCTGTTCGCCTTCAGAGCGTTTCTAGCTTTGGGAAGCCTAAGGGACTGGACGTGCACTTAACTCCGAGGATCGAACGGGTTTCTCGTCTGCCCTTGTTCTGAGTTCTTTCCCGAACTCGGAACACACGGCAGAAGAGGCCTCCTCGCAGGAAGAGCCTTCATACGCTTTGGAACCCGAAGGGCCTTCGTCGGCATTATACTTAGAGCTTCCAACGTGCTTATGGTCCGCCTTTGTTCGAAGTTCTCTCCTGAACGGCCAACACTCAGCCACCTATGAATCTGCACTAAAGATCGAGTTTAAGGTTGGGGAGCCCAAGGGTCTTGGCCTGCACGGACTTTTCCGTCGGCAACTTGCTGTTAGTGCGCCTGTAGTCCCAACTTCTTTCCGCCCCTGGGCACCAACTGCCCTTGGCGCACCTTCACTTTCAGACCGCGTTTAGGTTTTGGAAGCCTAAGCGTCTTTGTGGGCCCCTCCCTCAGAGTATGCCACAAGCTTCTCGTCCGCCCTTGTTCGAAGGTCTTTCCTTAACTGGGAACACACTGCCACTAAGGAGACTTAACCTCAAGCGCGAATATACGTTTTGGAAGCCTAAGGGACTGGACGTGCACCTCAATCCGAGTATCCAAAGGGCTTCCAGTCTGCCCTTGTTCTAAGTCCTTTCCTGAACTGGGAACCCAGGACCCCGTAGGCCTCTTCGCCTTCAGAGCGTTGATCCGTTTTGGGAGCCTAAGGGACTGGCCGTGCCCTGAACTCAGCGTATCCAACTGGCTTCTAGTCTGCCCTTGTTCGAAGTCCATTCCTGAACTGGGAACACACGGACGTATCGGCCCGTTCGCCCTAAGAGCGTTTATACGTTTTGGAAGCAGAGGGTTCCGGGCGTGCACTTAACTCAGAGTAGCCAACTGGCTCCTAGTCTGCCCTTGTTGTAAGTCCTTTCCTGCACTGGGAACGCACGGCCGAATAGGCCTCCCCGCGTGAAGAGCCTCTGTACGTTTCGGAAGCCTAACGGAGGCTGCATTTTGCTTAGCGCTTCCAACTGGCTTCTCGTCCGCCTTTGCTCTAAATTCTTTCCTGAACTGGGAACACACTGCCCCCAATGGGACTTCCCCCGACAGGGCGAGGATGCAAGTGTAAGGGTCTTGGTGTTCACTTCCCTCAGAGAATCCAAGTTGGCGTCTGTCCGTCCCGGTTCTAGCTTCTTTCCTCAACGCGGAAAACACGGCCAGAGTGGGTTTCAGTATGCAGCGGGATTTTACGTTTTGGAAGCCGAAGCGCCCTGGCGAGCACTGAACTCAGGGTCTCCGACCTGCCTAGAGACCGCCCTTGTTCTAACACCTTTTCTCAACTGGGAAAACACGGCCCTTGTGGCGTGTTCACCTCCGGTGCGTGTGTAGGTTTTGGAAGCATAAAGGCCTCGACGGGAATTTAACCCCGCGTGTCCCACATGTTTCTAGTCTGCCCTTGTTCTAAGATCTTTCCTCACCTGGGAACTCACGGCCCCTTATGGGACTTAACCGCAAGAGCGATTACACGTTTTGGGAGCCGAAGGGACTTGCGTGCACTTACCTTCGAGGATTCCACGGGCCTATCGTGCGCCCAGGTTCTAACTTCTTTCCACAAGGGGGAACACACCGCCACATATGAATCTTCACTAAAGATCGAGCTTCCGTTTTGGAAGCATAAGGGTCTTGCCCTGCACTTAGCGTGGAGCATGCAGCTCGCCCATCGTGCACGCGGGTTCTAACATCTTGGCACGACCGGGAGCAAACTGCCATTGTGAACCTTCCCTCTCAGATCGCTTTGGCGTTTTGGAAGCATAAGCCTCCCTGTGGGCCCCGAACTCAGAGGATCCAACAAGCTTCTAGTCCGCGCGTGGTCTAAGTTCTTTCCTGAACTGGGAACACCCTGCCACTGAGTAGAATCCACCTTACGTGCGATTATGCGTTTTGGAAGCGTCAGGGACTGGACGTGCACGTCAATCCGAGTGTCCAGCGGGCTTCCGGGCTGCCCTTGTTCTGAGTCCTTTCCTGAACTGGGCACACACGGCCGCAGAGGCCTGTTCGCCTTCAGAGCGTTTCTAGCTTTGGGAAGCCTAAGGGACTGGACGTGCACTTAACTCCGAGGATCGAACGGGTTTCTCGTCTGCCCTTGTTCTGAGTTCTTTCCCGAACTCGGAACACACGGCAGAAGAGGCCTCCTCGCAGGAAGAGCCTTCATACGCTTTGGAACCCGAAGGGCCTTCGTCGGCATTATACTTAGAGCTTCCAACGTGCTTATGGTCCGCCTTTGTTCGAAGTTCTCTCCTGAACGGCCAACACTCAGCCACCTATGAATCTGCACTAAAGATCGAGTTTAAGGTTGGGGAGCCCAAGGGTCTTGGCCTGCACGGACTTTTCCGTCGGCAACTTGCTGTTAGTGCGCCTGTAGTCCCAACTTCTTTCCGCCCCTGGGCACCAACTGCCCTTGGCGCACCTTCACTTTCAGACCGCGTTTAGGTTTTGGAAGCCTAAGCGTCTTTGTGGGCCCCTCCCTCAGAGTATGCCACAAGCTTCTCGTCCGCCCTTGTTCGAAGGTCTTTCCTTAACTGGGAACACACTGCCACTAAGGAGACTTAACCTCAAGCGCGAATATACGTTTTGGAAGCCTAAGGGACTGGACGTGCACCTCAATCCGAGTATCCAAAGGGCTTCCAGTCTGCCCTTGTTCTAAGTCCTTTCCTGAACTGGGAACCCAGGACCCCGTAGGCCTCTTCGCCTTCAGAGCGTTGATCCGTTTTGGGAGCCTAAGGGACTGGCCGTGCCCTGAACTCAGCGTATCCAACTGGCTTCTAGTCTGCCCTTGTTCGAAGTCCATTCCTGAACTGGGAACACACGGACGTATCGGCCCGTTCGCCCTAAGAGCGTTTATACGTTTTGGAAGCAGAGGGTTCCGGGCGTGCACTTAACTCAGAGTAGCCAACTGGCTCCTAGTCTGCCCTTGTTGTAAGTCCTTTCCTGCACTGGGAACGCACGGCCGAATAGGCCTCCCCGCGTGAAGAGCCTCTGTACGTTTCGGAAGCCTAACGGAGGCTGCATTTTGCTTAGCGCTTCCAACTGGCTTCTCGTCCGCCTTTGCTCTAAATTCTTTCCTGAACTGGGAACACACTGCCCCCAATGGGACTTCCCCCGACAGGGCGAGGATGCAAGTGTAAGGGTCTTGGTGTTCACTTCCCTCAGAGAATCCAAGTTGGCGTCTGTCCGTCCCGGTTCTAGCTTCTTTCCTCAACGCGGAAAACACGGCCAGAGTGGGTTTCAGTATGCAGCGGGATTTTACGTTTTGGAAGCCGAAGCGCCCTGGCGAGCACTGAACTCAGGGTCTCCGACCTGCCTAGAGACCGCCCTTGTTCTAACACCTTTTCTCAACTGGGAAAACACGGCCCTTGTGGCGTGTTCACCTCCGGTGCGTGTGTAGGTTTTGGAAGCATAAAGGCCTCGACGGGAATTTAACCCCGCGTGTCCCACATGTTTCTAGTCTGCCCTTGTTCTAAGATCTTTCCTCACCTGGGAACTCACGGCCCCTTATGGGACTTAACCGCAAGAGCGATTACACGTTTTGGGAGCCGAAGGGACTTGCGTGCACTTACCTTCGAGGATTCCACGGGCCTATCGTGCGCCCAGGTTCTAACTTCTTTCCACAAGGGGGAACACACCGCCACATATGAATCTTCACTAAAGATCGAGCTTCCGTTTTGGAAGCATAAGGGTCTTGCCCTGCACTTAGCGTGGAGCATGCAGCTCGCCCATCGTGCACGCGGGTTCTAACATCTTGGCACGACCGGGAGCAAACTGCCATTGTGAACCTTCCCTCTCAGATCGCTTTGGCGTTTTGGAAGCATAAGCCTCCCTGTGGGCCCCGAACTCAGAGGATCCAACAAGCTTCTAGTCCGCGCGTGGTCTAAGTTCTTTCCTGAACTGGGAACACCCTGCCACTGAGTAGAATCCACCTTACGTGCGATTATGCGTTTTGGAAGCGTCAGGGACTGGACGTGCACGTCAATCCGAGTGTCCAGCGGGCTTCCGGGCTGCCCTTGTTCTGAGTCCTTTCCTGAACTGGGCACACACGGCCGCAGAGGCCTGTTCGCCTTCAGAGCGTTTCTAGCTTTGGGAAGCCTAAGGGACTGGACGTGCACTTAACTCCGAGGATCGAACGGGTTTCTCGTCTGCCCTTGTTCTGAGTTCTTTCCCGAACTCGGAACACACGGCAGAAGAGGCCTCCTCGCAGGAAGAGCCTTCATACGCTTTGGAACCCGAAGGGCCTTCGTCGGCATTATACTTAGAGCTTCCAACGTGCTTATGGTCCGCCTTTGTTCGAAGTTCTCTCCTGAACGGCCAACACTCAGCCACCTATGAATCTGCACTAAAGATCGAGTTTAAGGTTGGGGAGCCCAAGGGTCTTGGCCTGCACGGACTTTTCCGTCGGCAACTTGCTGTTAGTGCGCCTGTAGTCCCAACTTCTTTCCGCCCCTGGGCACCAACTGCCCTTGGCGCACCTTCACTTTCAGACCGCGTTTAGGTTTTGGAAGCCTAAGCGTCTTTGTGGGCCCCTCCCTCAGAGTATGCCACAAGCTTCTCGTCCGCCCTTGTTCGAAGGTCTTTCCTTAACTGGGAACACACTGCCACTAAGGAGACTTAACCTCAAGCGCGAATATACGTTTTGGAAGCCTAAGGGACTGGACGTGCACCTCAATCCGAGTATCCAAAGGGCTTCCAGTCTGCCCTTGTTCTAAGTCCTTTCCTGAACTGGGAACCCAGGACCCCGTAGGCCTCTTCGCCTTCAGAGCGTTGATCCGTTTTGGGAGCCTAAGGGACTGGCCGTGCCCTGAACTCAGCGTATCCAACTGGCTTCTAGTCTGCCCTTGTTCGAAGTCCATTCCTGAACTGGGAACACACAGACGTATCGGCCCGTTCGCCCTAAGAGCGTTTATACGTTTTGGAAGCAGAGGGTTCCGGGCGTGCACTTAACTCAGAGTAGCCAACTGGCTCCTAGTCTGCCCTTGTTGTAAGTCCTTTCCTGCACTGGGAACGCACGGCCGAATAGGCCTCCCCGCGTGAAGAGCCTCTGTACGTTTCGGAAGCCTAACGGAGGCTGCATTTTGCTTAGCGCTTCCAACTGGCTTCTCGTCCGCCTTTGCTCTAAATTCTTTCCTGAACTGGGAACACACTGCCCCCAATGGGACTTCCCCCGACAGGGCGAGGATGCAAGTGTAAGGGTCTTGGTGTTCACTTCCCTCAGAGAATCCAAGTTGGCGTCTGTCCGTCCCGGTTCTAGCTTCTTTCCTCAACGCGGAAAACACGGCCAGAGTGGGTTTCAGTATGCAGCGGGATTTTACGTTTTGGAAGCCGAAGCGCCCTGGCGAGCACTGAACTCAGGGTCTCCGACCTGCCTAGAGACCGCCCTTGTTCTAACACCTTTTCTCAACTGGGAAAACACGGCCCTTGTGGCGTGTTCACCTCCGGTGCGTGTGTAGGTTTTGGAAGCATAAAGGCCTCGACGGGAATTTAACCCCGCGTGTCCCACATGTTTCTAGTCTGCCCTTGTTCTAAGATCTTTCCTCACCTGGGAACTCACGGCCCCTTATGGGACTTAACCGCAAGAGCGATTACACGTTTTGGGAGCCGAAGGGACTTGCGTGCACTTACCTTCGAGGATTCCACGGGCCTATCGTGCGCCCAGGTTCTAACTTCTTTCCACAAGGGGGAACACACCGCCACATATGAATCTTCACTAAAGATCGAGCTTCCGTTTTGGAAGCATAAGGGTCTTGCCCTGCACTTAGCGTGGAGCATGCAGCTCGCCCATCGTGCACGCGGGTTCTAACATCTTGGCACGACCGGGAGCAAACTGCCATTGTGAACCTTCCCTCTCAGATCGCTTTGGCGTTTTGGAAGCATAAGCCTCCCTGTGGGCCCCGAACTCAGAGGATCCAACAAGCTTCTAGTCCGCGCGTGGTCTAAGTTCTTTCCTGAACTGGGAACACCCTGCCACTGAGTAGAATCCACCTTACGTGCGATTATGCGTTTTGGAAGCGTCAGGGACTGGACGTGCACGTCAATCCGAGTGTCCAGCGGGCTTCCGGGCTGCCCTTGTTCTGAGTCCTTTCCTGAACTGGGCACACACGGCCGCAGAGGCCTGTTCGCCTTCAGAGCGTTTCTAGCTTTGGGAAGCCTAAGGGACTGGACGTGCACTTAACTCCGAGGATCGAACGGGTTTCTCGTCTGCCCTTGTTCTGAGTTCTTTCCCGAACTCGGAACACACGGCAGAAGAGGCCTCCTCGCAGGAAGAGCCTTCATACGCTTTGGAACCCGAAGGGCCTTCGTCGGCATTATACTTAGAGCTTCCAACGTGCTTATGGTCCGCCTTTGTTCGAAGTTCTCTCCTGAACGGCCAACACTCAGCCACCTATGAATCTGCACTAAAGATCGAGTTTAAGGTTGGGGAGCCCAAGGGTCTTGGCCTGCACGGACTTTTCCGTCGGCAACTTGCTGTTAGTGCGCCTGTAGTCCCAACTTCTTTCCGCCCCTGGGCACCAACTGCCCTTGGCGCACCTTCACTTTCAGACCGCGTTTAGGTTTTGGAAGCCTAAGCGTCTTTGTGGGCCCCTCCCTCAGAGTATGCCACAAGCTTCTCGTCCGCCCTTGTTCGAAGGTCTTTCCTTAACTGGGAACACACTGCCACTAAGGAGACTTAACCTCAAGCGCGAATATACGTTTTGGAAGCCTAAGGGACTGGACGTGCACCTCAATCCGAGTATCCAAAGGGCTTCCAGTCTGCCCTTGTTCTAAGTCCTTTCCTGAACTGGGAACCCAGGACCCCGTAGGCCTCTTCGCCTTCAGAGCGTTGATCCGTTTTGGGAGCCTAAGGGACTGGCCGTGCCCTGAACTCAGCGTATCCAACTGGCTTCTAGTCTGCCCTTGTTCGAAGTCCATTCCTGAACTGGGAACACACGGACGTATCGGCCCGTTCGCCCTAAGAGCGTTTATACGTTTTGGAAGCAGAGGGTTCCGGGCGTGCACTTAACTCAGAGTAGCCAACTGGCTCCTAGTCTGCCCTTGTTGTAAGTCCTTTCCTGCACTGGGAACGCACGGCCGAATAGGCCTCCCCGCGTGAAGAGCCTCTGTACGTTTCGGAAGCCTAACGGAGGCTGCATTTTGCTTAGCGCTTCCAACTGGCTTCTCGTCCGCCTTTGCTCTAAATTCTTTCCTGAACTGGGAACACACTGCCCCCAATGGGACTTCCCCCGACAGGGCGAGGATGCAAGTGTAAGGGTCTTGGTGTTCACTTCCCTCAGAGAATCCAAGTTGGCGTCTGTCCGTCCCGGTTCTAGCTTCTTTCCTCAACGCGGAAAACACGGCCAGAGTGGGTTTCAGTATGCAGCGGGATTTTACGTTTTGGAAGCCGAAGCGCCCTGGCGAGCACTGAACTCAGGGTCTCCGACCTGCCTAGAGACCGCCCTTGTTCTAACACCTTTTCTCAACTGGGAAAACACGGCCCTTGTGGCGTGTTCACCTCCGGTGCGTGTGTAGGTTTTGGAAGCATAAAGGCCTCGACGGGAATTTAACCCCGCGTGTCCCACATGTTTCTAGTCTGCCCTTGTTCTAAGATCTTTCCTCACCTGGGAACTCACGGCCCCTTATGGGACTTAACCGCAAGAGCGATTACACGTTTTGGGAGCCGAAGGGACTTGCGTGCACTTACCTTCGAGGATTCCACGGGCCTATCGTGCGCCCAGGTTCTAACTTCTTTCCACAAGGGGGAACACACCGCCACATATGAATCTTCACTAAAGATCGAGCTTCCGTTTTGGAAGCATAAGGGTCTTGCCCTGCACTTAGCGTGGAGCATGCAGCTCGCCCATCGTGCACGCGGGTTCTAACATCTTGGCACGACCGGGAGCAAACTGCCATTGTGAACCTTCCCTCTCAGATCGCTTTGGCGTTTTGGAAGCATAAGCCTCCCTGTGGGCCCCGAACTCAGAGGATCCAACAAGCTTCTAGTCCGCGCGTGGTCTAAGTTCTTTCCTGAACTGGGAACACCCTGCCACTGAGTAGAATCCACCTTACGTGCGATTATGCGTTTTGGAAGCGTCAGGGACTGGACGTGCACGTCAATCCGAGTGTCCAGCGGGCTTCCGGGCTGCCCTTGTTCTGAGTCCTTTCCTGAACTGGGCACACACGGCCGCAGAGGCCTGTTCGCCTTCAGAGCGTTTCTAGCTTTGGGAAGCCTAAGGGACTGGACGTGCACTTAACTCCGAGGATCGAACGGGTTTCTCGTCTGCCCTTGTTCTGAGTTCTTTCCCGAACTCGGAACACACGGCAGAAGAGGCCTCCTCGCAGGAAGAGCCTTCATACGCTTTGGAACCCGAAGGGCCTTCGTCGGCATTATACTTAGAGCTTCCAACGTGCTTATGGTCCGCCTTTGTTCGAAGTTCTCTCCTGAACGGCCAACACTCAGCCACCTATGAATCTGCACTAAAGATCGAGTTTAAGGTTGGGGAGCCCAAGGGTCTTGGCCTGCACGGACTTTTCCGTCGGCAACTTGCTGTTAGTGCGCCTGTAGTCCCAACTTCTTTCCGCCCCTGGGCACCAACTGCCCTTGGCGCACCTTCACTTTCAGACCGCGTTTAGGTTTTGGAAGCCTAAGCGTCTTTGTGGGCCCCTCCCTCAGAGTATGCCACAAGCTTCTCGTCCGCCCTTGTTCGAAGGTCTTTCCTTAACTGGGAACACACTGCCACTAAGGAGACTTAACCTCAAGCGCGAATATACGTTTTGGAAGCCTAAGGGACTGGACGTGCACCTCAATCCGAGTATCCAAAGGGCTTCCAGTCTGCCCTTGTTCTAAGTCCTTTCCTGAACTGGGAACCCAGGACCCCGTAGGCCTCTTCGCCTTCAGAGCGTTGATCCGTTTTGGGAGCCTAAGGGACTGGCCGTGCCCTGAACTCAGCGTATCCAACTGGCTTCTAGTCTGCCCTTGTTCGAAGTCCATTCCTGAACTGGGAACACACGGACGTATCGGCCCGTTCGCCCTAAGAGCGTTTATACGTTTTGGAAGCAGAGGGTTCCGGGCGTGCACTTAACTCAGAGTAGCCAACTGGCTCCTAGTCTGCCCTTGTTGTAAGTCCTTTCCTGCACTGGGAACGCACGGCCGAATAGGCCTCCCCGCGTGAAGAGCCTCTGTACGTTTCGGAAGCCTAACGGAGGCTGCATTTTGCTTAGCGCTTCCAACTGGCTTCTCGTCCGCCTTTGCTCTAAATTCTTTCCTGAACTGGGAACACACTGCCCCCAATGGGACTTCCCCCGACAGGGCGAGGATGCAAGTGTAAGGGTCTTGGTGTTCACTTCCCTCAGAGAATCCAAGTTGGCGTCTGTCCGTCCCGGTTCTAGCTTCTTTCCTCAACGCGGAAAACACGGCCAGAGTGGGTTTCAGTATGCAGCGGGATTTTACGTTTTGGAAGCCGAAGCGCCCTGGCGAGCACTGAACTCAGGGTCTCCGACCTGCCTAGAGACCGCCCTTGTTCTAACACCTTTTCTCAACTGGGAAAACACGGCCCTTGTGGCGTGTTCACCTCCGGTGCGTGTGTAGGTTTTGGAAGCATAAAGGCCTCGACGGGAATTTAACCCCGCGTGTCCCACATGTTTCTAGTCTGCCCTTGTTCTAAGATCTTTCCTCACCTGGGAACTCACGGCCCCTTATGGGACTTAACCGCAAGAGCGATTACACGTTTTGGGAGCCGAAGGGACTTGCGTGCACTTACCTTCGAGGATTCCACGGGCCTATCGTGCGCCCAGGTTCTAACTTCTTTCCACAAGGGGGAACACACCGCCACATATGAATCTTCACTAAAGATCGAGCTTCCGTTTTGGAAGCATAAGGGTCTTGCCCTGCACTTAGCGTGGAGCATGCAGCTCGCCCATCGTGCACGCGGGTTCTAACATCTTGGCACGACCGGGAGCAAACTGCCATTGTGAACCTTCCCTCTCAGATCGCTTTGGCGTTTTGGAAGCATAAGCCTCCCTGTGGGCCCCGAACTCAGAGGATCCAACAAGCTTCTAGTCCGCGCGTGGTCTAAGTTCTTTCCTGAACTGGGAACACCCTGCCACTGAGTAGAATCCACCTTACGTGCGATTATGCGTTTTGGAAGCGTCAGGGACTGGACGTGCACGTCAATCCGAGTGTCCAGCGGGCTTCCGGGCTGCCCTTGTTCTGAGTCCTTTCCTGAACTGGGCACACACGGCCGCAGAGGCCTGTTCGCCTTCAGAGCGTTTCTAGCTTTGGGAAGCCTAAGGGACTGGACGTGCACTTAACTCCGAGGATCGAACGGGTTTCTCGTCTGCCCTTGTTCTGAGTTCTTTCCCGAACTCGGAACACACGGCAGAAGAGGCCTCCTCGCAGGAAGAGCCTTCATACGCTTTGGAACCCGAAGGGCCTTCGTCGGCATTATACTTAGAGCTTCCAACGTGCTTATGGTCCGCCTTTGTTCGAAGTTCTCTCCTGAACGGCCAACACTCAGCCACCTATGAATCTGCACTAAAGATCGAGTTTAAGGTTGGGGAGCCCAAGGGTCTTGGCCTGCACGGACTTTTCCGTCGGCAACTTGCTGTTAGTGCGCCTGTAGTCCCAACTTCTTTCCGCCCCTGGGCACCAACTGCCCTTGGCGCACCTTCACTTTCAGACCGCGTTTAGGTTTTGGAAGCCTAAGCGTCTTTGTGGGCCCCTCCCTCAGAGTATGCCACAAGCTTCTCGTCCGCCCTTGTTCGAAGGTCTTTCCTTAACTGGGAACACACTGCCACTAAGGAGACTTAACCTCAAGCGCGAATATACGTTTTGGAAGCCTAAGGGACTGGACGTGCACCTCAATCCGAGTATCCAAAGGGCTTCCAGTCTGCCCTTGTTCTAAGTCCTTTCCTGAACTGGGAACCCAGGACCCCGTAGGCCTCTTCGCCTTCAGAGCGTTGATCCGTTTTGGGAGCCTAAGGGACTGGCCGTGCCCTGAACTCAGCGTATCCAACTGGCTTCTAGTCTGCCCTTGTTCGAAGTCCATTCCTGAACTGGGAACACACGGACGTATCGGCCCGTTCGCCCTAAGAGCGTTTATACGTTTTGGAAGCAGAGGGTTCCGGGCGTGCACTTAACTCAGAGTAGCCAACTGGCTCCTAGTCTGCCCTTGTTGTAAGTCCTTTCCTGCACTGGGAACGCACGGCCGAATAGGCCTCCCCGCGTGAAGAGCCTCTGTACGTTTCGGAAGCCTAACGGAGGCTGCATTTTGCTTAGCGCTTCCAACTGGCTTCTCGTCCGCCTTTGCTCTAAATTCTTTCCTGAACTGGGAACACACTGCCCCCAATGGGACTTCCCCCGACAGGGCGAGGATGCAAGTGTAAGGGTCTTGGTGTTCACTTCCCTCAGAGAATCCAAGTTGGCGTCTGTCCGTCCCGGTTCTAGCTTCTTTCCTCAACGCGGAAAACACGGCCAGAGTGGGTTTCAGTATGCAGCGGGATTTTACGTTTTGGAAGCCGAAGCGCCCTGGCGAGCACTGAACTCAGGGTCTCCGACCTGCCTAGAGACCGCCCTTGTTCTAGCACCTTTTCTCAACTGGGAAAACACGGCCCTTGTGGCGTGTTCACCTCCGGTGCGTGTGTAGGTTTTGGAAGCATAAAGGCCTCGACGGGAATTTAACCCCGCGTGTCCCACATGTTTCTAGTCTGCCCTTGTTCTAAGATCTTTCCTCACCTGGGAACTCACGGCCCCTTATGGGACTTAACCGCAAGAGCGATTACACGTTTTGGGAGCCGAAGGGACTTGCGTGCACTTACCTTCGAGGATTCCACGGGCCTATCGTGCGCCCAGGTTCTAACTTCTTTCCACAAGGGGGAACACACCGCCACATATGAATCTTCACTAAAGATCGAGCTTCCGTTTTGGAAGCATAAGGGTCTTGCCCTGCACTTAGCGTGGAGCATGCAGCTCGCCCATCGTGCACGCGGGTTCTAACATCTTGGCACGACCGGGAGCAAACTGCCATTGTGAACCTTCCCTCTCAGATCGCTTTGGCGTTTTGGAAGCATAAGCCTCCCTGTGGGCCCCGAACTCAGAGGATCCAACAAGCTTCTAGTCCGCGCGTGGTCTAAGTTCTTTCCTGAACTGGGAACACCCTGCCACTGAGTAGAATCCACCTTACGTGCGATTATGCGTTTTGGAAGCGTCAGGGACTGGACGTGCACGTCAATCCGAGTGTCCAGCGGGCTTCCGGGCTGCCCTTGTTCTGAGTCCTTTCCTGAACTGGGCACACACGGCCGCAGAGGCCTGTTCGCCTTCAGAGCGTTTCTAGCTTTGGGAAGCCTAAGGGACTGGACGTGCACTTAACTCCGAGGATCGAACGGGTTTCTCGTCTGCCCTTGTTCTGAGTTCTTTCCCGAACTCGGAACACACGGCAGAAGAGGCCTCCTCGCAGGAAGAGCCTTCATACGCTTTGGAACCCGAAGGGCCTTCGTCGGCATTATACTTAGAGCTTCCAACGTGCTTATGGTCCGCCTTTGTTCGAAGTTCTCTCCTGAACGGCCAACACTCAGCCACCTATGAATCTGCACTAAAGATCGAGTTTAAGGTTGGGGAGCCCAAGGGTCTTGGCCTGCACGGACTTTTCCGTCGGCAACTTGCTGTTAGTGCGCCTGTAGTCCCAACTTCTTTCCGCCCCTGGGCACCAACTGCCCTTGGCGCACCTTCACTTTCAGACCGCGTTTAGGTTTTGGAAGCCTAAGCGTCTTTGTGGGCCCCTCCCTCAGAGTATGCCACAAGCTTCTCGTCCGCCCTTGTTCGAAGGTCTTTCCTTAACTGGGAACACACTGCCACTAAGGAGACTTAACCTCAAGCGCGAATATACGTTTTGGAAGCCTAAGGGACTGGACGTGCACCTCAATCCGAGTATCCAAAGGGCTTCCAGTCTGCCCTTGTTCTAAGTCCTTTCCTGAACTGGGAACCCAGGACCCCGTAGGCCTCTTCGCCTTCAGAGCGTTGATCCGTTTTGGGAGCCTAAGGGACTGGCCGTGCCCTGAACTCAGCGTATCCAACTGGCTTCTAGTCTGCCCTTGTTCGAAGTCCATTCCTGAACTGGGAACACACGGACGTATCGGCCCGTTCGCCCTAAGAGCGTTTATACGTTTTGGAAGCAGAGGGTTCCGGGCGTGCACTTAACTCAGAGTAGCCAACTGGCTCCTAGTCTGCCCTTGTTGTAAGTCCTTTCCTGCACTGGGAACGCACGGCCGAATAGGCCTCCCCGCGTGAAGAGCCTCTGTACGTTTCGGAAGCCTAACGGAGGCTGCATTTTGCTTAGCGCTTCCAACTGGCTTCTCGTCCGCCTTTGCTCTAAATTCTTTCCTGAACTGGGAACACACTGCCCCCAATGGGACTTCCCCCGACAGGGCGAGGATGCAAGTGTAAGGGTCTTGGTGTTCACTTCCCTCAGAGAATCCAAGTTGGCGTCTGTCCGTCCCGGTTCTAGCTTCTTTCCTCAACGCGGAAAACACGGCCAGAGTGGGTTTCAGTATGCAGCGGGATTTTACGTTTTGGAAGCCGAAGCGCCCTGGCGAGCACTGAACTCAGGGTCTCCGACCTGCCTAGAGACCGCCCTTGTTCTAACACCTTTTCTCAACTGGGAAAACACGGCCCTTGTGGCGTGTTCACCTCCGGTGCGTGTGTAGGTTTTGGAAGCATAAAGGCCTCGACGGGAATTTAACCCCGCGTGTCCCACATGTTTCTAGTCTGCCCTTGTTCTAAGATCTTTCCTCACCTGGGAACTCACGGCCCCTTATGGGACTTAACCGCAAGAGCGATTACACGTTTTGGGAGCCGAAGGGACTTGCGTGCACTTACCTTCGAGGATTCCACGGGCCTATCGTGCGCCCAGGTTCTAACTTCTTTCCACAAGGGGGAACACACCGCCACATATGAATCTTCACTAAAGATCGAGCTTCCGTTTTGGAAGCATAAGGGTCTTGCCCTGCACTTAGCGTGGAGCATGCAGCTCGCCCATCGTGCACGCGGGTTCTAACATCTTGGCACGACCGGGAGCAAACTGCCATTGTGAACCTTCCCTCTCAGATCGCTTTGGCGTTTTGGAAGCATAAGCCTCCCTGTGGGCCCCGAACTCAGAGGATCCAACAAGCTTCTAGTCCGCGCGTGGTCTAAGTTCTTTCCTGAACTGGGAACACCCTGCCACTGAGTAGAATCCACCTTACGTGCGATTATGCGTTTTGGAAGCGTCAGGGACTGGACGTGCACGTCAATCCGAGTGTCCAGCGGGCTTCCGGGCTGCCCTTGTTCTGAGTCCTTTCCTGAACTGGGCACACACGGCCGCAGAGGCCTGTTCGCCTTCAGAGCGTTTCTAGCTTTGGGAAGCCTAAGGGACTGGACGTGCACTTAACTCCGAGGATCGAACGGGTTTCTCGTCTGCCCTTGTTCTGAGTTCTTTCCCGAACTCGGAACACACGGCAGAAGAGGCCTCCTCGCAGGAAGAGCCTTCATACGCTTTGGAACCCGAAGGGCCTTCGTCGGCATTATACTTAGAGCTTCCAACGTGCTTATGGTCCGCCTTTGTTCGAAGTTCTCTCCTGAACGGCCAACACTCAGCCACCTATGAATCTGCACTAAAGATCGAGTTTAAGGTTGGGGAGCCCAAGGGTCTTGGCCTGCACGGACTTTTCCGTCGGCAACTTGCTGTTAGTGCGCCTGTAGTCCCAACTTCTTTCCGCCCCTGGGCACCAACTGCCCTTGGCGCACCTTCACTTTCAGACCGCGTTTAGGTTTTGGAAGCCTAAGCGTCTTTGTGGGCCCCTCCCTCAGAGTATGCCACAAGCTTCTCGTCCGCCCTTGTTCGAAGGTCTTTCCTTAACTGGGAACACACTGCCACTAAGGAGACTTAACCTCAAGCGCGAATATACGTTTTGGAAGCCTAAGGGACTGGACGTGCACCTCAATCCGAGTATCCAAAGGGCTTCCAGTCTGCCCTTGTTCTAAGTCCTTTCCTGAACTGGGAACCCAGGACCCCGTAGGCCTCTTCGCCTTCAGAGCGTTGATCCGTTTTGGGAGCCTAAGGGACTGGCCGTGCCCTGAACTCAGCGTATCCAACTGGCTTCTAGTCTGCCCTTGTTCGAAGTCCATTCCTGAACTGGGAACACACGGACGTATCGGCCCGTTCGCCCTAAGAGCGTTTATACGTTTTGGAAGCAGAGGGTTCCGGGCGTGCACTTAACTCAGAGTAGCCAACTGGCTCCTAGTCTGCCCTTGTTGTAAGTCCTTTCCTGCACTGGGAACGCACGGCCGAATAGGCCTCCCCGCGTGAAGAGCCTCTGTACGTTTCGGAAGCCTAACGGAGGCTGCATTTTGCTTAGCGCTTCCAACTGGCTTCTCGTCCGCCTTTGCTCTAAAATTCTTTCCTGAACTGGGAACACACTGCCCCCAATGGGACTTCCCCCGACAGGGCGAGGATGCAAGTGTAAGGGTCTTGGTGTTCACTTCCCTCAGAGAATCCAAGTTGGCGTCTGTCCGTCCCGGTTCTAGCTTCTTTCCTCAACGCGGAAAACACGGCCAGAGTGGGTTTCAGTATGCAGCGGGATTTTACGTTTTGGAAGCCGAAGCGCCCTGGCGAGCACTGAACTCAGGGTCTCCGACCTGCCTAGAGACCGCCCTTGTTCTAACACCTTTTCTCAACTGGGAAAACACGGCCCTTGTGGCGTGTTCACCTCCGGTGCGTGTGTAGGTTTTGGAAGCATAA
Source organism: Meles meles (assembly GCF_922984935.1). Lineage (NCBI taxonomy): Eukaryota > Metazoa > Chordata > Mammalia > Carnivora > Mustelidae > Meles > Meles meles. The sequence goes on from NW_025721386.1 coordinate 47,928, forward strand.
AGGCCTCGACGGGAATTTAACCCCGCGTGTCCCACATGTTTCTAGTCTGCCCTTGTTCTAAGATCTTTCCTCACCTGGGAACTCACGGCCCCTTATGGGACTTAACCGCAAGAGCGATTACACGTTTTGGGAGCCGAAGGGACTTGCGTGCACTTACCTTCGAGGATTCCACGGGCCTATCGTGCGCCCAGGTTCTAACTTCTTTCCACAAGGGGGAACACACCGCCACATATGAATCTTCACTAAAGATCGAGCTTCCGTTTTGGAAGCATAAGGGTCTTGCCCTGCACTTAGCGTGGAGCATGCAGCTCGCCCATCGTGCACGCGGGTTCTAACATCTTGGCACGACCGGGAGCAAACTGCCATTGTGAACCTTCCCTCTCAGATCGCTTTGGCGTTTTGGAAGCATAAGCCTCCCTGTGGGCCCCGAACTCAGAGGATCCAACAAGCTTCTAGTCCGCGCGTGGTCTAAGTTCTTTCCTGAACTGGGAACACCCTGCCACTGAGTAGAATCCACCTTACGTGCGATTATGCGTTTTGGAAGCGTCAGGGACTGGACGTGCACGTCAATCCGAGTGTCCAGCGGGCTTCCGGGCTGCCCTTGTTCTGAGTCCTTTCCTGAACTGGGCACACACGGCCGCAGAGGCCTGTTCGCCTTCAGAGCGTTTCTAGCTTTGGGAAGCCTAAGGGACTGGACGTGCACTTAACTCCGAGGATCGAACGGGTTTCTCGTCTGCCCTTGTTCTGAGTTCTTTCCCGAACTCGGAACACACGGCAGAAGAGGCCTCCTCGCAGGAAGAGCCTTCATACGCTTTGGAACCCGAAGGGCCTTCGTCGGCATTATACTTAGAGCTTCCAACGTGCTTATGGTCCGCCTTTGTTCGAAGTTCTCTCCTGAACGGCCAACACTCAGCCACCTATGAATCTGCACTAAAGATCGAGTTTAAGGTTGGGGAGCCCAAGGGTCTTGGCCTGCACGGACTTTTCCGTCGGCAACTTGCTGTTAGTGCGCCTGTAGTCCCAACTTCTTTCCGCCCCTGGGCACCAACTGCCCTTGGCGCACCTTCACTTTCAGACCGCGTTTAGGTTTTGGAAGCCTAAGCGTCTTTGTGGGCCCCTCCCTCAGAGTATGCCACAAGCTTCTCGTCCGCCCTTGTTCGAAGGTCTTTCCTTAACTGGGAACACACTGCCACTAAGGAGACTTAACCTCAAGCGCGAATATACGTTTTGGAAGCCTAAGGGACTGGACGTGCACCTCAATCCGAGTATCCAAAGGGCTTCCAGTCTGCCCTTGTTCTAAGTCCTTTCCTGAACTGGGAACCCAGGACCCCGTAGGCCTCTTCGCCTTCAGAGCGTTGATCCGTTTTGGGAGCCTAAGGGACTGGCCGTGCCCTGAACTCAGCGTATCCAACTGGCTTCTAGTCTGCCCTTGTTCGAAGTCCATTCCTGAACTGGGAACACACGGACGTATCGGCCCGTTCGCCCTAAGAGCGTTTATACGTTTTGGAAGCAGAGGGTTCCGGGCGTGCACTTAACTCAGAGTAGCCAACTGGCTCCTAGTCTGCCCTTGTTGTAAGTCCTTTCCTGCACTGGGAACGCACGGCCGAATAGGCCTCCCCGCGTGAAGAGCCTCTGTACGTTTCGGAAGCCTAACGGAGGCTGCATTTTGCTTAGCGCTTCCAACTGGCTTCTCGTCCGCCTTTGCTCTAAATTCTTTCCTGAACTGGGAACACACTGCCCCCAATGGGACTTCCCCCGACAGGGCGAGGATGCAAGTGTAAGGGTCTTGGTGTTCACTTCCCTCAGAGAATCCAAGTTGGCGTCTGTCCGTCCCGGTTCTAGCTTCTTTCCTCAACGCGGAAAACACGGCCAGAGTGGGTTTCAGTATGCAGCGGGATTTTACGTTTTGGAAGCCGAAGCGCCCTGGCGAGCACTGAACTCAGGGTCTCCGACCTGCCTAGAGACCGCCCTTGTTCTAACACCTTTTCTCAACTGGGAAAACACGGCCCTTGTGGCGTGTTCACCTCCGGTGCGTGTGTAGGTTTTGGAAGCATAAAGGCCTCGACGGGAATTTAACCCCGCGTGTCCCACATGTTTCTAGTCTGCCCTTGTTCTAAGATCTTTCCTCACCTGGGAACTCACGGCCCCTTATGGGACTTAACCGCAAGAGCGATTACACGTTTTGGGAGCCGAAGGGACTTGCGTGCACTTACCTTCGAGGATTCCACGGGCCTATCGTGCGCCCAGGTTCTAACTTCTTTCCACAAGGGGGAACACACCGCCACATATGAATCTTCACTAAAGATCGAGCTTCCGTTTTGGAAGCATAAGGGTCTTGCCCTGCACTTAGCGTGGAGCATGCAGCTCGCCCATCGTGCACGCGGGTTCTAACATCTTGGCACGACCGGGAGCAAACTGCCATTGTGAACCTTCCCTCTCAGATCGCTTTGGCGTTTTGGAAGCATAAGCCTCCCTGTGGGCCCCGAACTCAGAGGATCCAACAAGCTTCTAGTCCGCGCGTGGTCTAAGTTCTTTCCTGAACTGGGAACACCCTGCCACTGAGTAGAATCCACCTTACGTGCGATTATGCGTTTTGGAAGCGTCAGGGACTGGACGTGCACGTCAATCCGAGTGTCCAGCGGGCTTCCGGGCTGCCCTTGTTCTGAGTCCTTTCCTGAACTGGGCACACACGGCCGCAGAGGCCTGTTCGCCTTCAGAGCGTTTCTAGCTTTGGGAAGCCTAAGGGACTGGACGTGCACTTAACTCCGAGGATCGAACGGGTTTCTCGTCTGCCCTTGTTCTGAGTTCTTTCCCGAACTCGGAACACACGGCAGAAGAGGCCTCCTCGCAGGAAGAGCCTTCATACGCTTTGGAACCCGAAGGGCCTTCGTCGGCATTATACTTAGAGCTTCCAACGTGCTTATGGTCCGCCTTTGTTCGAAGTTCTCTCCTGAACGGCCAACACTCAGCCACCTATGAATCTGCACTAAAGATCGAGTTTAAGGTTGGGGAGCCCAAGGGTCTTGGCCTGCACGGACTTTTCCGTCGGCAACTTGCTGTTAGTGCGCCTGTAGTCCCAACTTCTTTCCGCCCCTGGGCACCAACTGCCCTTGGCGCACCTTCACTTTCAGACCGCGTTTAGGTTTTGGAAGCCTAAGCGTCTTTGTGGGCCCCTCCCTCAGAGTATGCCACAAGCTTCTCGTCCGCCCTTGTTCGAAGGTCTTTCCTTAACTGGGAACACACTGCCACTAAGGAGACTTAACCTCAAGCGCGAATATACGTTTTGGAAGCCTAAGGGACTGGACGTGCACCTCAATCCGAGTATCCAAAGGGCTTCCAGTCTGCCCTTGTTCTAAGTCCTTTCCTGAACTGGGAACCCAGGACCCCGTAGGCCTCTTCGCCTTCAGAGCGTTGATCCGTTTTGGGAGCCTAAGGGACTGGCCGTGCCCTGAACTCAGCGTATCCAACTGGCTTCTAGTCTGCCCTTGTTCGAAGTCCATTCCTGAACTGGGAACACACGGACGTATCGGCCCGTTCGCCCTAAGAGCGTTTATACGTTTTGGAAGCAGAGGGTTCCGGGCGTGCACTTAACTCAGAGTAGCCAACTGGCTCCTAGTCTGCCCTTGTTGTAAGTCCTTTCCTGCACTGGGAACGCACGGCCGAATAGGCCTCCCCGCGTGAAGAGCCTCTGTACGTTTCGGAAGCCTAACGGAGGCTGCATTTTGCTTAGCGCTTCCAACTGGCTTCTCGTCCGCCTTTGCTCTAAATTCTTTCCTGAACTGGGAACACACTGCCCCCAATGGGACTTCCCCCGACAGGGCGAGGATGCAAGTGTAAGGGTCTTGGTGTTCACTTCCCTCAGAGAATCCAAGTTGGCGTCTGTCCGTCCCGGTTCTAGCTTCTTTCCTCAACGCGGAAAACACGGCCAGAGTGGGTTTCAGTATGCAGCGGGATTTTACGTTTTGGAAGCCGAAGCGCCCTGGCGAGCACTGAACTCAGGGTCTCCGACCTGCCTAGAGACCGCCCTTGTTCTAACACCTTTTCTCAACTGGGAAAACACGGCCCTTGTGGCGTGTTCACCTCCGGTGCGTGTGTAGGTTTTGGAAGCATAAAGGCCTCGACGGGAATTTAACCCCGCGTGTCCCACATGTTTCTAGTCTGCCCTTGTTCTAAGATCTTTCCTCACCTGGGAACTCACGGCCCCTTATGGGACTTAACCGCAAGAGCGATTACACGTTTTGGGAGCCGAAGGGACTTGCGTGCACTTACCTTCGAGGATTCCACGGGCCTATCGTGCGCCCAGGTTCTAACTTCTTTCCACAAGGGGGAACACACCGCCACATATGAATCTTCACTAAAGATCGAGCTTCCGTTTTGGAAGCATAAGGGTCTTGCCCTGCACTTAGCGTGGAGCATGCAGCTCGCCCATCGTGCACGCGGGTTCTAACATCTTGGCACGACCGGGAGCAAACTGCCATTGTGAACCTTCCCTCTCAGATCGCTTTGGCGTTTTGGAAGCATAAGCCTCCCTGTGGGCCCCGAACTCAGAGGATCCAACAAGCTTCTAGTCCGCGCGTGGTCTAAGTTCTTTCCTGAACTGGGAACACCCTGCCACTGAGTAGAATCCACCTTACGTGCGATTATGCGTTTTGGAAGCGTCAGGGACTGGACGTGCACGTCAATCCGAGTGTCCAGCGGGCTTCCGGGCTGCCCTTGTTCTGAGTCCTTTCCTGAACTGGGCACACACGGCCGCAGAGGCCTGTTCGCCTTCAGAGCGTTTCTAGCTTTGGGAAGCCTAAGGGACTGGACGTGCACTTAACTCCGAGGATCGAACGGGTTTCTCGTCTGCCCTTGTTCTGAGTTCTTTCCCGAACTCGGAACACACGGCAGAAGAGGCCTCCTCGCAGGAAGAGCCTTCATACGCTTTGGAACCCGAAGGGCCTTCGTCGGCATTATACTTAGAGCTTCCAACGTGCTTATGGTCCGCCTTTGTTCGAAGTTCTCTCCTGAACGGCCAACACTCAGCCACCTATGAATCTGCACTAAAGATCGAGTTTAAGGTTGGGGAGCCCAAGGGTCTTGGCCTGCACGGACTTTTCCGTCGGCAACTTGCTGTTAGTGCGCCTGTAGTCCCAACTTCTTTCCGCCCCTGGGCACCAACTGCCCTTGGCGCACCTTCACTTTCAGACCGCGTTTAGGTTTTGGAAGCCTAAGCGTCTTTGTGGGCCCCTCCCTCAGAGTATGCCACAAGCTTCTCGTCCGCCCTTGTTCGAAGGTCTTTCCTTAACTGGGAACACACTGCCACTAAGGAGACTTAACCTCAAGCGCGAATATACGTTTTGGAAGCCTAAGGGACTGGACGTGCACCTCAATCCGAGTATCCAAAGGGCTTCCAGTCTGCCCTTGTTCTAAGTCCTTTCCTGAACTGGGAACCCAGGACCCCGTAGGCCTCTTCGCCTTCAGAGCGTTGATCCGTTTTGGGAGCCTAAGGGACTGGCCGTGCCCTGAACTCAGCGTATCCAACTGGCTTCTAGTCTGCCCTTGTTCGAAGTCCATTCCTGAACTGGGAACACACGGACGTATCGGCCCGTTCGCCCTAAGAGCGTTTATACGTTTTGGAAGCAGAGGGTTCCGGGCGTGCACTTAACTCAGAGTAGCCAACTGGCTCCTAGTCTGCCCTTGTTGTAAGTCCTTTCCTGCACTGGGAACGCACGGCCGAATAGGCCTCCCCGCGTGAAGAGCCTCTGTACGTTTCGGAAGCCTAACGGAGGCTGCATTTTGCTTAGCGCTTCCAACTGGCTTCTCGTCCGCCTTTGCTCTAAATTCTTTCCTGAACTGGGAACACACTGCCCCCAATGGGACTTCCCCCGACAGGGCGAGGATGCAAGTGTAAGGGTCTTGGTGTTCACTTCCCTCAGAGAATCCAAGTTGGCGTCTGTCCGTCCCGGTTCTAGCTTCTTTCCTCAACGCGGAAAACACGGCCAGAGTGGGTTTCAGTATGCAGCGGGATTTTACGTTTTGGAAGCCGAAGCGCCCTGGCGAGCACTGAACTCAGGGTCTCCGACCTGCCTAGAGACCGCCCTTGTTCTAACACCTTTTCTCAACTGGGAAAACACGGCCCTTGTGGCGTGTTCACCTCCGGTGCGTGTGTAGGTTTTGGAAGCATAAAGGCCTCGACGGGAATTTAACCCCGCGTGTCCCACATGTTTCTAGTCTGCCCTTGTTCTAAGATCTTTCCTCACCTGGGAACTCACGGCCCCTTATGGGACTTAACCGCAAGAGCGATTACACGTTTTGGGAGCCGAAGGGACTTGCGTGCACTTACCTTCGAGGATTCCACGGGCCTATCGTGCGCCCAGGTTCTAACTTCTTTCCACAAGGGGGAACACACCGCCACATATGAATCTTCACTAAAGATCGAGCTTCCGTTTTGGAAGCATAAGGGTCTTGCCCTGCACTTAGCGTGGAGCATGCAGCTCGCCCATCGTGCACGCGGGTTCTAACATCTTGGCACGACCGGGAGCAAACTGCCATTGTGAACCTTCCCTCTCAGATCGCTTTGGCGTTTTGGAAGCATAAGCCTCCCTGTGGGCCCCGAACTCAGAGGATCCAACAAGCTTCTAGTCCGCGCGTGGTCTAAGTTCTTTCCTGAACTGGGAACACCCTGCCACTGAGTAGAATCCACCTTACGTGCGATTATGCGTTTTGGAAGCGTCAGGGACTGGACGTGCACGTCAATCCGAGTGTCCAGCGGGCTTCCGGGCTGCCCTTGTTCTGAGTCCTTTCCTGAACTGGGCACACACGGCCGCAGAGGCCTGTTCGCCTTCAGAGCGTTTCTAGCTTTGGGAAGCCTAAGGGACTGGACGTGCACTTAACTCCGAGGATCGAACGGGTTTCTCGTCTGCCCTTGTTCTGAGTTCTTTCCCGAACTCGGAACACACGGCAGAAGAGGCCTCCTCGCAGGAAGAGCCTTCATACGCTTTGGAACCCGAAGGGCCTTCGTCGGCATTATACTTAGAGCTTCCAACGTGCTTATGGTCCGCCTTTGTTCGAAGTTCTCTCCTGAACGGCCAACACTCAGCCACCTATGAATCTGCACTAAAGATCGAGTTTAAGGTTGGGGAGCCCAAGGGTCTTGGCCTGCACGGACTTTTCCGTCGGCAACTTGCTGTTAGTGCGCCTGTAGTCCCAACTTCTTTCCGCCCCTGGGCACCAACTGCCCTTGGCGCACCTTCACTTTCAGACCGCGTTTAGGTTTTGGAAGCCTAAGCGTCTTTGTGGGCCCCTCCCTCAGAGTATGCCACAAGCTTCTCGTCCGCCCTTGTTCGAAGGTCTTTCCTTAACTGGGAACACACTGCCACTAAGGAGACTTAACCTCAAGCGCGAATATACGTTTTGGAAGCCTAAGGGACTGGACGTGCACCTCAATCCGAGTATCCAAAGGGCTTCCAGTCTGCCCTTGTTCTAAGTCCTTTCCTGAACTGGGAACCCAGGACCCCGTAGGCCTCTTCGCCTTCAGAGCGTTGATCCGTTTTGGGAGCCTAAGGGACTGGCCGTGCCCTGAACTCAGCGTATCCAACTGGCTTCTAGTCTGCCCTTGTTCGAAGTCCATTCCTGAACTGGGAACACACGGACGTATCGGCCCGTTCGCCCTAAGAGCGTTTATACGTTTTGGAAGCAGAGGGTTCCGGGCGTGCACTTAACTCAGAGTAGCCAACTGGCTCCTAGTCTGCCCTTGTTGTAAGTCCTTTCCTGCACTGGGAACGCACGGCCGAATAGGCCTCCCCGCGTGAAGAGCCTCTGTACGTTTCGGAAGCCTAACGGAGGCTGCATTTTGCTTAGCGCTTCCAACTGGCTTCTCGTCCGCCTTTGCTCTAAATTCTTTCCTGAACTGGGAACACACTGCCCCCAATGGGACTTCCCCCGACAGGGCGAGGATGCAAGTGTAAGGGTCTTGGTGTTCACTTCCCTCAGAGAATCCAAGTTGGCGTCTGTCCGTCCCGGTTCTAGCTTCTTTCCTCAACGCGGAAAACACGGCCAGAGTGGGTTTCAGTATGCAGCGGGATTTTACGTTTTGGAAGCCGAAGCGCCCTGGCGAGCACTGAACTCAGGGTCTCCGACCTGCCTAGAGACCGCCCTTGTTCTAACACCTTTTCTCAACTGGGAAAACACGGCCCTTGTGGCGTGTTCACCTCCGGTGCGTGTGTAGGTTTTGGAAGCATAAAGGCCTCGACGGGAATTTAACCCCGCGTGTCCCACATGTTTCTAGTCTGCCCTTGTTCTAAGATCTTTCCTCACCTGGGAACTCACGGCCCCTTATGGGACTTAACCGCAAGAGCGATTACACGTTTTGGGAGCCGAAGGGACTTGCGTGCACTTACCTTCGAGGATTCCACGGGCCTATCGTGCGCCCAGGTTCTAACTTCTTTCCACAAGGGGGAACACACCGCCACATATGAATCTTCACTAAAGATCGAGCTTCCGTTTTGGAAGCATAAGGGTCTTGCCCTGCACTTAGCGTGGAGCATGCAGCTCGCCCATCGTGCACGCGGGTTCTAACATCTTGGCACGACCGGGAGCAAACTGCCATTGTGAACCTTCCCTCTCAGATCGCTTTGGCGTTTTGGAAGCATAAGCCTCCCTGTGGGCCCCGAACTCAGAGGATCCAACAAGCTTCTAGTCCGCGCGTGGTCTAAGTTCTTTCCTGAACTGGGAACACCCTGCCACTGAGTAGAATCCACCTTACGTGCGATTATGCGTTTTGGAAGCGTCAGGGACTGGACGTGCACGTCAATCCGAGTGTCCAGCGGGCTTCCGGGCTGCCCTTGTTCTGAGTCCTTTCCTGAACTGGGCACACACGGCCGCAGAGGCCTGTTCGCCTTCAGAGCGTTTCTAGCTTTGGGAAGCCTAAGGGACTGGACGTGCACTTAACTCCGAGGATCGAACGGGTTTCTCGTCTGCCCTTGTTCTGAGTTCTTTCCCGAACTCGGAACACACGGCAGAAGAGGCCTCCTCGCAGGAAGAGCCTTCATACGCTTTGGAACCCGAAGGGCCTTCGTCGGCATTATACTTAGAGCTTCCAACGTGCTTATGGTCCGCCTTTGTTCGAAGTTCTCTCCTGAACGGCCAACACTCAGCCACCTATGAATCTGCACTAAAGATCGAGTTTAAGGTTGGGGAGCCCAAGGGTCTTGGCCTGCACGGACTTTTCCGTCGGCAACTTGCTGTTAGTGCGCCTGTAGTCCCAACTTCTTTCCGCCCCTGGGCACCAACTGCCCTTGGCGCACCTTCACTTTCAGACCGCGTTTAGGTTTTGGAAGCCTAAGCGTCTTTGTGGGCCCCTCCCTCAGAGTATGCCACAAGCTTCTCGTCCGCCCTTGTTCGAAGGTCTTTCCTTAACTGGGAACACACTGCCACTAAGGAGACTTAACCTCAAGCGCGAATATACGTTTTGGAAGCCTAAGGGACTGGACGTGCACCTCAATCCGAGTATCCAAAGGGCTTCCAGTCTGCCCTTGTTCTAAGTCCTTTCCTGAACTGGGAACCCAGGACCCCGTAGGCCTCTTCGCCTTCAGAGCGTTGATCCGTTTTGGGAGCCTAAGGGACTGGCCGTGCCCTGAACTCAGCGTATCCAACTGGCTTCTAGTCTGCCCTTGTTCGAAGTCCATTCCTGAACTGGGAACACACGGACGTATCGGCCCGTTCGCCCTAAGAGCGTTTATACGTTTTGGAAGCAGAGGGTTCCGGGCGTGCACTTAACTCAGAGTAGCCAACTGGCTCCTAGTCTGCCCTTGTTGTAAGTCCTTTCCTGCACTGGGAACGCACGGCCGAATAGGCCTCCCCGCGTGAAGAGCCTCTGTACGTTTCGGAAGCCTAACGGAGGCTGCATTTTGCTTAGCGCTTCCAACTGGCTTCTCGTCCGCCTTTGCTCTAAATTCTTTCCTGAACTGGGAACACACTGCCCCCAATGGGACTTCCCCCGACAGGGCGAGGATGCAAGTGTAAGGGTCTTGGTGTTCACTTCCCTCAGAGAATCCAAGTTGGCGTCTGTCCGTCCCGGTTCTAGCTTCTTTCCTCAACGCGGAAAACACGGCCAGAGTGGGTTTCAGTATGCAGCGGGATTTTACGTTTTGGAAGCCGAAGCGCCCTGGCGAGCACTGAACTCAGGGTCTCCGACCTGCCTAGAGACCGCCCTTGTTCTAACACCTTTTCTCAACTGGGAAAACACGGCCCTTGTGGCGTGTTCACCTCCGGTGCGTGTGTAGGTTTTGGAAGCATAAAGGCCTCGACGGGAATTTAACCCCGCGTGTCCCACATGTTTCTAGTCTGCCCTTGTTCTAAGATCTTTCCTCACCTGGGAACTCACGGCCCCTTATGGGACTTAACCGCAAGAGCGATTACACGTTTTGGGAGCCGAAGGGACTTGCGTGCACTTACCTTCGAGGATTCCACGGGCCTATCGTGCGCCCAGGTTCTAACTTCTTTCCACAAGGGGGAACACACCGCCACATATGAATCTTCACTAAAGATCGAGCTTCCGTTTTGGAAGCATAAGGGTCTTGCCCTGCACTTAGCGTGGAGCATGCAGCTCGCCCATCGTGCACGCGGGTTCTAACATCTTGGCACGACCGGGAGCAAACTGCCATTGTGAACCTTCCCTCTCAGATCGCTTTGGCGTTTTGGAAGCATAAGCCTCCCTGTGGGCCCCGAACTCAGAGGATCCAACAAGCTTCTAGTCCGCGCGTGGTCTAAGTTCTTTCCTGAACTGGGAACACCCTGCCACTGAGTAGAATCCACCTTACGTGCGATTATGCGTTTTGGAAGCGTCAGGGACTGGACGTGCACGTCAATCCGAGTGTCCAGCGGGCTTCCGGGCTGCCCTTGTTCTGAGTCCTTTCCTGAACTGGGCACACACGGCCGCAGAGGCCTGTTCGCCTTCAGAGCGTTTCTAGCTTTGGGAAGCCTAAGGGACTGGACGTGCACTTAACTCCGAGGATCGAACGGGTTTCTCGTCTGCCCTTGTTCTGAGTTCTTTCCCGAACTCGGAACACACGGCAGAAGAGGCCTCCTCGCAGGAAGAGCCTTCATACGCTTTGGAACCCGAAGGGCCTTCGTCGGCATTATACTTAGAGCTTCCAACGTGCTTATGGTCCGCCTTTGTTCGAAGTTCTCTCCTGAACGGCCAACACTCAGCCACCTATGAATCTGCACTAAAGATCGAGTTTAAGGTTGGGGAGCCCAAGGGTCTTGGCCTGCACGGACTTTTCCGTCGGCAACTTGCTGTTAGTGCGCCTGTAGTCCCAACTTCTTTCCGCCCCTGGGCACCAACTGCCCTTGGCGCACCTTCACTTTCAGACCGCGTTTAGGTTTTGGAAGCCTAAGCGTCTTTGTGGGCCCCTCCCTCAGAGTATGCCACAAGCTTCTCGTCCGCCCTTGTTCGAAGGTCTTTCCTTAACTGGGAACACACTGCCACTAAGGAGACTTAACCTCAAGCGCGAATATACGTTTTGGAAGCCTAAGGGACTGGACGTGCACCTCAATCCGAGTATCCAAAGGGCTTCCAGTCTGCCCTTGTTCTAAGTCCTTTCCTGAACTGGGAACCCAGGACCCCGTAGGCCTCTTCGCCTTCAGAGCGTTGATCCGTTTTGGGAGCCTAAGGGACTGGCCGTGCCCTGAACTCAGCGTATCCAACTGGCTTCTAGTCTGCCCTTGTTCGAAGTCCATTCCTGAACTGGGAACACACGGACGTATCGGCCCGTTCGCCCTAAGAGCGTTTATACGTTTTGGAAGCAGAGGGTTCCGGGCGTGCACTTAACTCAGAGTAGCCAACTGGCTCCTAGTCTGCCCTTGTTGTAAGTCCTTTCCTGCACTGGGAACGCACGGCCGAATAGGCCTCCCCGCGTGAAGAGCCTCTGTACGTTTCGGAAGCCTAACGGAGGCTGCATTTTGCTTAGCGCTTCCAACTGGCTTCTCGTCCGCCTTTGCTCTAAATTCTTTCCTGAACTGGGAACACACTGCCCCCAATGGGACTTCCCCCGACAGGGCGAGGATGCAAGTGTAAGGGTCTTGGTGTTCACTTCCCTCAGAGAATCCAAGTTGGCGTCTGTCCGTCCCGGTTCTAGCTTCTTTCCTCAACGCGGAAAACACGGCCAGAGTGGGTTTCAGTATGCAGCGGGATTTTACGTTTTGGAAGCCGAAGCGCCCTGGCGAGCACTGAACTCAGGGTCTCCGACCTGCCTAGAGACCGCCCTTGTTCTAACACCTTTTCTCAACTGGGAAAACACGGCCCTTGTGGCGTGTTCACCTCCGGTGCGTGTGTAGGTTTTGGAAGCATAAAGGCCTCGACGGGAATTTAACCCCGCGTGTCCCACATGTTTCTAGTCTGCCCTTGTTCTAAGATCTTTCCTCACCTGGGAACTCACGGCCCCTTATGGGACTTAACCGCAAGAGCGATTACACGTTTTGGGAGCCGAAGGGACTTGCGTGCACTTACCTTCGAGGATTCCACGGGCCTATCGTGCGCCCAGGTTCTAACTTCTTTCCACAAGGGGGAACACACCGCCACATATGAATCTTCACTAAAGATCGAGCTTCCGTTTTGGAAGCATAAGGGTCTTGCCCTGCACTTAGCGTGGAGCATGCAGCTCGCCCATCGTGCACGCGGGTTCTAACATCTTGGCACGACCGGGAGCAAACTGCCATTGTGAACCTTCCCTCTCAGATCGCTTTGGCGTTTTGGAAGCATAAGCCTCCCTGTGGGCCCCGAACTCAGAGGATCCAACAAGCTTCTAGTCCGCGCGTGGTCTAAGTTCTTTCCTGAACTGGGAACACCCTGCCACTGAGTAGAATCCACCTTACGTGCGATTATGCGTTTTGGAAGCGTCAGGGACTGGACGTGCACGTCAATCCGAGTGTCCAGCGGGCTTCCGGGCTGCCCTTGTTCTGAGTCCTTTCCTGAACTGGGCACACACGGCCGCAGAGGCCTGTTCGCCTTCAGAGCGTTTCTAGCTTTGGGAAGCCTAAGGGACTGGACGTGCACTTAACTCCGAGGATCGAACGGGTTTCTCGTCTGCCCTTGTTCTGAGTTCTTTCCCGAACTCGGAACACACGGCAGAAGAGGCCTCCTCGCAGGAAGAGCCATCATACGCTTTGGAACCCGAAGGGCCTTCGTCGGCATTATACTTAGAGCTTCCAACGTGCTTATGGTCCGCCTTTGTTCGAAGTTCTCTCCTGAACGGCCAACACTCAGCCACCTATGAATCTGCACTAAAGATCGAGTTTAAGGTTGGGGAGCCCAAGGGTCTTGGCCTGCACGGACTTTTCCGTCGGCAACTTGCTGTTAGTGCGCCTGTAGTCCCAACTTCTTTCCGCCCCTGGGCACCAACTGCCCTTGGCGCACCTTCACTTTCAGACCGCGTTTAGGTTTTGGAAGCCTAAGCGTCTTTGTGGGCCCCTCCCTCAGAGTATGCCACAAGCTTCTCGTCCGCCCTTGTTCGAAGGTCTTTCCTTAACTGGGAACACACTGCCACTAAGGAGACTTAACCTCAAGCGCGAATATACGTTTTGGAAGCCTAAGGGACTGGACGTGCACCTCAATCCGAGTATCCAAAGGGCTTCCAGTCTGCCCTTGTTCTAAGTCCTTTCCTGAACTGGGAACCCAGGACCCCGTAGGCCTCTTCGCCTTCAGAGCGTTGATCCGTTTTGGGAGCCTAAGGGACTGGCCGTGCCCTGAACTCAGCGTATCCAACTGGCTTCTAGTCTGCCCTTGTTCGAAGTCCATTCCTGAACTGGGAACACACGGACGTATCGGCCCGTTCGCCCTAAGAGCGTTTATACGTTTTGGAAGCAGAGGGTTCCGGGCGTGCACTTAACTCAGAGTAGCCAACTGGCTCCTAGTCTGCCCTTGTTGTAAGTCCTTTCCTGCACTGGGAACGCACGGCCGAATAGGCCTCCCCGCGTGAAGAGCCTCTGTACGTTTCGGAAGCCTAACGGAGGCTGCATTTTGCTTAGCGCTTCCAACTGGCTTCTCGTCCGCCTTTGCTCTAAATTCTTTCCTGAACTGGGAACACACTGCCCCCAATGGGACTTCCCCCGACAGGGCGAGGATGCAAGTGTAAGGGTCTTGGTGTTCACTTCCCTCAGAGAATCCAAGTTGGCGTCTGTCCGTCCCGGTTCTAGCTTCTTTCCTCAACGCGGAAAACACGGCCAGAGTGGGTTTCAGTATGCAGCGGGATTTTACGTTTTGGAAGCCGAAGCGCCCTGGCGAGCACTGAACTCAGGGTCTCCGACCTGCCTAGAGACCGCCCTTGTTCTAACACCTTTTCTCAACTGGGAAAACACGGCCCTTGTGGCGTGTTCACCTCCGGTGCGTGTGTAGGTTTTGGAAGCATAAAGGCCTCGACGGGAATTTAACCCCGCGTGTCCCACATGTTTCTAGTCTGCCCTTGTTCTAAGATCTTTCCTCACCTGGGAACTCACGGCCCCTTATGGGACTTAACCGCAAGAGCGATTACACGTTTTGGGAGCCGAAGGGACTTGCGTGCACTTACCTTCGAGGATTCCACGGGCCTATCGTGCGCCCAGGTTCTAACTTCTTTCCACAAGGGGGAACACACCGCCACATATGAATCTTCACTAAAGATCGAGCTTCCGTTTTGGAAGCATAAGGGTCTTGCCCTGCACTTAGCGTGGAGCATGCAGCTCGCCCATCGTGCACGCGGGTTCTAACATCTTGGCACGACCGGGAGCAAACTGCCATTGTGAACCTTCCCTCTCAGATCGCTTTGGCGTTTTGGAAGCATAAGCCTCCCTGTGGGCCCCGAACTCAGAGGATCCAACAAGCTTCTAGTCCGCGCGTGGTCTAAGTTCTTTCCTGAACTGGGAACACCCTGCCACTGAGTAGAATCCACCTTACGTGCGATTATGCGTTTTGGAAGCGTCAGGGACTGGACGTGCACGTCAATCCGAGTGTCCAGCGGGCTTCCGGGCTGCCCTTGTTCTGAGTCCTTTCCTGAACTGGGCACACACGGCCGCAGAGGCCTGTTCGCCTTCAGAGCGTTTCTAGCTTTGGGAAGCCTAAGGGACTGGACGTGCACTTAACTCCGAGGATCGAACGGGTTTCTCGTCTGCCCTTGTTCTGAGTTCTTTCCCGAACTCGGAACACACGGCAGAAGAGGCCTCCTCGCAGGAAGAGCCATCATACGCTTTGGAACCCGAAGGGCCTTCGTCGGCATTATACTTAGAGCTTCCAACGTGCTTATGGTCCGCCTTTGTTCGAAGTTCTCTCCTGAACGGCCAACACTCAGCCACCTATGAATCTGCACTAAAGATCGAGTTTAAGGTTGGGGAGCCCAAGGGTCTTGGCCTGCACGGACTTTTCCGTCGGCAACTTGCTGTTAGTGCGCCTGTAGTCCCAACTTCTTTCCGCCCCTGGGCACCAACTGCCCTTGGCGCACCTTCACTTTCAGACCGCGTTTAGGTTTTGGAAGCCTAAGCGTCTTTGTGGGCCCCTCCCTCAGAGTATGCCACAAGCTTCTCGTCCGCCCTTGTTCGAAGGTCTTTCCTTAACTGGGAACACACTGCCACTAAGGAGACTTAACCTCAAGCGCGAATATACGTTTTGGAAGCCTAAGGGACTGGACGTGCACCTCAATCCGAGTATCCAAAGGGCTTCCAGTCTGCCCTTGTTCTAAGTCCTTTCCTGAACTGGGAACCCAGGACCCCGTAGGCCTCTTCGCCTTCAGAGCGTTGATCCGTTTTGGGAGCCTAAGGGACTGGCCGTGCCCTGAACTCAGCGTATCCAACTGGCTTCTAGTCTGCCCTTGTTCGAAGTCCATTCCTGAACTGGGAACACACGGACGTATCGGCCCGTTCGCCCTAAGAGCGTTTATACGTTTTGGAAGCAGAGGGTTCCGGGCGTGCACTTAACTCAGAGTAGCCAACTGGCTCCTAGTCTGCCCTTGTTGTAAGTCCTTTCCTGCACTGGGAACGCACGGCCGAATAGGCCTCCCCGCGTGAAGAGCCTCTGTACGTTTCGGAAGCCTAACGGAGGCTGCATTTTGCTTAGCGCTTCCAACTGGCTTCTCGTCCGCCTTTGCTCTAAATTCTTTCCTGAACTGGGAACACACTGCCCCCAATGGGACTTCCCCCGACAGGGCGAGGATGCAAGTGTAAGGGTCTTGGTGTTCACTTCCCTCAGAGAATCCAAGTTGGCGTCTGTCCGTCCCGGTTCTAGCTTCTTTCCTCAACGCGGAAAACACGGCCAGAGTGGGTTTCAGTATGCAGCGGGATTTTACGTTTTGGAAGCCGAAGCGCCCTGGCGAGCACTGAACTCAGGGTCTCCGACCTGCCTAGAGACCGCCCTTGTTCTAACACCTTTTCTCAACTGGGAAAACACGGCCCTTGTGGCGTGTTCACCTCCGGTGCGTGTGTAGGTTTTGGAAGCATAAAGGCCTCGACGGGAATTTAACCCCGCGTGTCCCACATGTTTCTAGTCTGCCCTTGTTCTAAGATCTTTCCTCACCTGGGAACTCACGGCCCCTTATGGGACTTAACCGCAAGAGCGATTACACGTTTTGGGAGCCGAAGGGACTTGCGTGCACTTACCTTCGAGGATTCCACGGGCCTATCGTGCGCCCAGGTTCTAACTTCTTTCCACAAGGGGGAACACACCGCCACATATGAATCTTCACTAAAGATCGAGCTTCCGTTTTGGAAGCATAAGGGTCTTGCCCTGCACTTAGCGTGGAGCATGCAGCTCGCCCATCGTGCACGCGGGTTCTAACATCTTGGCACGACCGGGAGCAAACTGCCATTGTGAACCTTCCCTCTCAGATCGCTTTGGCGTTTTGGAAGCATAAGCCTCCCTGTGGGCCCCGAACTCAGAGGATCCAACAAGCTTCTAGTCCGCGCGTGGTCTAAGTTCTTTCCTGAACTGGGAACACCCTGCCACTGAGTAGAATCCACCTTACGTGCGATTATGCGTTTTGGAAGCGTCAGGGACTGGACGTGCACGTCAATCCGAGTGTCCAGCGGGCTTCCGGGCTGCCCTTGTTCTGAGTCCTTTCCTGAACTGGGCACACACGGCCGCAGAGGCCTGTTCGCCTTCAGAGCGTTTCTAGCTTTGGGAAGCCTAAGGGACTGGACGTGCACTTAACTCCGAGGATCGAACGGGTTTCTCGTCTGCCCTTGTTCTGAGTTCTTTCCCGAACTCGGAACACACGGCAGAAGAGGCCTCCTCGCAGGAAGAGCCTTCATACGCTTTGGAACCCGAAGGGCCTTCGTCGGCATTATACTTAGAGCTTCCAACGTGCTTATGGTCCGCCTTTGTTCGAAGTTCTCTCCTGAACGGCCAACACTCAGCCACCTATGAATCTGCACTAAAGATCGAGTTTAAGGTTGGGGAGCCCAAGGGTCTTGGCCTGCACGGACTTTTCCGTCGGCAACTTGCTGTTAGTGCGCCTGTAGTCCCAACTTCTTTCCGCCCCTGGGCACCAACTGCCCTTGGCGCACCTTCACTTTCAGACCGCGTTTAGGTTTTGGAAGCCTAAGCGTCTTTGTGGGCCCCTCCCTCAGAGTATGCCACAAGCTTCTCGTCCGCCCTTGTTCGAAGGTCTTTCCTTAACTGGGAACACACTGCCACTAAGGAGACTTAACCTCAAGCGCGAATATACGTTTTGGAAGCCTAAGGGACTGGACGTGCACCTCAATCCGAGTATCCAAAGGGCTTCCAGTCTGCCCTTGTTCTAAGTCCTTTCCTGAACTGGGAACCCAGGACCCCGTAGGCCTCTTCGCCTTCAGAGCGTTGATCCGTTTTGGGAGCCTAAGGGACTGGCCGTGCCCTGAACTCAGCGTATCCAACTGGCTTCTAGTCTGCCCTTGTTCGAAGTCCATTCCTGAACTGGGAACACACGGACGTATCGGCCCGTTCGCCCTAAGAGCGTTTATACGTTTTGGAAGCAGAGGGTTCCGGGCGTGCACTTAACTCAGAGTAGCCAACTGGCTCCTAGTCTGCCCTTGTTGTAAGTCCTTTCCTGCACTGGGAACGCACGGCCGAATAGGCCTCCCCGCGTGAAGAGCCTCTGTACGTTTCGGAAGCCTAACGGAGGCTGCATTTTGCTTAGCGCTTCCAACTGGCTTCTCGTCCGCCTTTGCTCTAAATTCTTTCCTGAACTGGGAACACACTGCCCCCAATGGGACTTCCCCCGACAGGGCGAGGATGCAAGTGTAAGGGTCTTGGTGTTCACTTCCCTCAGAGAATCCAAGTTGGCGTCTGTCCGTCCCGGTTCTAGCTTCTTTCCTCAACGCGGAAAACACGGCCAGAGTGGGTTTCAGTATGCAGCGGGATTTTACGTTTTGGAAGCCGAAGCGCCCTGGCGAGCACTGAACTCAGGGTCTCCGACCTGCCTAGAGACCGCCCTTGTTCTAACACCTTTTCTCAACTGGGAAAACACGGCCCTTGTGGCGTGTTCACCTCCGGTGCGTGTGTAGGTTTTGGAAGCATAAAGGCCTCGACGGGAATTTAACCCCGCGTGTCCCACATGTTTCTAGTCTGCCCTTGTTCTAAGATCTTTCCTCACCTGGGAACTCACGGCCCCTTATGGGACTTAACCGCAAGAGCGATTACACGTTTTGGGAGCCGAAGGGACTTGCGTGCACTTACCTTCGAGGATTCCACGGGCCTATCGTGCGCCCAGGTTCTAACTTCTTTCCACAAGGGGGAACACACCGCCACATATGAATCTTCACTAAAGATCGAGCTTCCGTTTTGGAAGCATAAGGGTCTTGCCCTGCACTTAGCGTGGAGCATGCAGCTCGCCCATCGTGCACGCGGGTTCTAACATCTTGGCACGACCGGGAGCAAACTGCCATTGTGAACCTTCCCTCTCAGATCGCTTTGGCGTTTTGGAAGCATAAGCCTCCCTGTGGGCCCCGAACTCAGAGGATCCAACAAGCTTCTAGTCCGCGCGTGGTCTAAGTTCTTTCCTGAACTGGGAACACCCTGCCACTGAGTAGAATCCACCTTACGTGCGATTATGCGTTTTGGAAGCGTCAGGGACTGGACGTGCACGTCAATCCGAGTGTCCAGCGGGCTTCCGGGCTGCCCTTGTTCTGAGTCCTTTCCTGAACTGGGCACACACGGCCGCAGAGGCCTGTTCGCCTTCAGAGCGTTTCTAGCTTTGGGAAGCCTAAGGGACTGGACGTGCACTTAACTCCGAGGATCGAACGGGTTTCTCGTCTGCCCTTGTTCTGAGTTCTTTCCCGAACTCGGAACACACGGCAGAAGAGGCCTCCTCGCAGGAAGAGCCTTCATACGCTTTGGAACCCGAAGGGCCTTCGTCGGCATTATACTTAGAGCTTCCAACGTGCTTATGGTCCGCCTTTGTTCGAAGTTCTCTCCTGAACGGCCAACACTCAGCCACCTATGAATCTGCACTAAAGATCGAGTTTAAGGTTGGGGAGCCCAAGGGTCTTGGCCTGCACGGACTTTTCCGTCGGCAACTTGCTGTTAGTGCGCCTGTAGTCCCAACTTCTTTCCGCCCCTGGGCACCAACTGCCCTTGGCGCACCTTCACTTTCAGACCGCGTTTAGGTTTTGGAAGCCTAAGCGTCTTTGTGGGCCCCTCCCTCAGAGTATGCCACAAGCTTCTCGTCCGCCCTTGTTCGAAGGTCTTTCCTTAACTGGGAACACACTGCCACTAAGGAGACTTAACCTCAAGCGCGAATATACGTTTTGGAAGCCTAAGGGACTGGACGTGCACCTCAATCCGAGTATCCAAAGGGCTTCCAGTCTGCCCTTGTTCTAAGTCCTTTCCTGAACTGGGAACCCAGGACCCCGTAGGCCTCTTCGCCTTCAGAGCGTTGATCCGTTTTGGGAGCCTAAGGGACTGGCCGTGCCCTGAACTCAGCGTATCCAACTGGCTTCTAGTCTGCCCTTGTTCGAAGTCCATTCCTGAACTGGGAACACACGGACGTATCGGCCCGTTCGCCCTAAGAGCGTTTATACGTTTTGGAAGCAGAGGGTTCCGGGCGTGCACTTAACTCAGAGTAGCCAACTGGCTCCTAGTCTGCCCTTGTTGTAAGTCCTTTCCTGCACTGGGAACGCACGGCCGAATAGGCCTCCCCGCGTGAAGAGCCTCTGTACGTTTCGGAAGCCTAACGGAGGCTGCATTTTGCTTAGCGCTTCCAACTGGCTTCTCGTCCGCCTTTGCTCTAAATTCTTTCCTGAACTGGGAACACACTGCCCCCAATGGGACTTCCCCCGACAGGGCGAGGATGCAAGTGTAAGGGTCTTGGTGTTCACTTCCCTCAGAGAATCCAAGTTGGCGTCTGTCCGTCCCGGTTCTAGCTTCTTTCCTCAACGCGGAAAACACGGCCAGAGTGGGTTTCAGTATGCAGCGGGATTTTACGTTTTGGAAGCCGAAGCGCCCTGGCGAGCACTGAACTCAGGGTCTCCGACCTGCCTAGAGACCGCCCTTGTTCTAACACCTTTTCTCAACTGGGAAAACACGGCCCTTGTGGCGTGTTCACCTCCGGTGCGTGTGTAGGTTTTGGAAGCATAAAGGCCTCGACGGGAATTTAACCCCGCGTGTCCCACATGTTTCTAGTCTGCCCTTGTTCTAAGATCTTTCCTCACCTGGGAACTCACGGCCCCTTATGGGACTTAACCGCAAGAGCGATTACACGTTTTGGGAGCCGAAGGGACTTGCGTGCACTTACCTTCGAGGATTCCACGGGCCTATCGTGCGCCCAGGTTCTAACTTCTTTCCACAAGGGGGAACACACCGCCACATATGAATCTTCACTAAAGATCGAGCTTCCGTTTTGGAAGCATAAGGGTCTTGCCCTGCACTTAGCGTGGAGCATGCAGCTCGCCCATCGTGCACGCGGGTTCTAACATCTTGGCACGACCGGGAGCAAACTGCCATTGTGAACCTTCCCTCTCAGATCGCTTTGGCGTTTTGGAAGCATAAGCCTCCCTGTGGGCCCCGAACTCAGAGGATCCAACAAGCTTCTAGTCCGCGCGTGGTCTAAGTTCTTTCCTGAACTGGGAACACCCTGCCACTGAGTAGAATCCACCTTACGTGCGATTATGCGTTTTGGAAGCGTCAGGGACTGGACGTGCACGTCAATCCGAGTGTCCAGCGGGCTTCCGGGCTGCCCTTGTTCTGAGTCCTTTCCTGAACTGGGCACACACGGCCGCAGAGGCCTGTTCGCCTTCAGAGCGTTTCTAGCTTTGGGAAGCCTAAGGGACTGGACGTGCACTTAACTCCGAGGATCGAACGGGTTTCTCGTCTGCCCTTGTTCTGAGTTCTTTCCCGAACTCGGAACACACGGCAGAAGAGGCCTCCTCGCAGGAAGAGCCTTCATACGCTTTGGAACCCGAAGGGCCTTCGTCGGCATTATACTTAGAGCTTCCAACGTGCTTATGGTCCGCCTTTGTTCGAAGTTCTCTCCTGAACGGCCAACACTCAGCCACCTATGAATCTGCACTAAAGATCGAGTTTAAGGTTGGGGAGCCCAAGGGTCTTGGCCTGCACGGACTTTTCCGTCGGCAACTTGCTGTTAGTGCGCCTGTAGTCCCAACTTCTTTCCGCCCCTGGGCACCAACTGCCCTTGGCGCACCTTCACTTTCAGACCGCGTTTAGGTTTTGGAAGCCTAAGCGTCTTTGTGGGCCCCTCCCTCAGAGTATGCCACAAGCTTCTCGTCCGCCCTTGTTCGAAGGTCTTTCCTTAACTGGGAACACACTGCCACTAAGGAGACTTAACCTCAAGCGCGAATATACGTTTTGGAAGCCTAAGGGACTGGACGTGCACCTCAATCCGAGTATCCAAAGGGCTTCCAGTCTGCCCTTGTTCTAAGTCCTTTCCTGAACTGGGAACCCAGGACCCCGTAGGCCTCTTCGCCTTCAGAGCGTTGATCCGTTTTGGGAGCCTAAGGGACTGGCCGTGCCCTGAACTCAGCGTATCCAACTGGCTTCTAGTCTGCCCTTGTTCGAAGTCCATTCCTGAACTGGGAACACACGGACGTATCGGCCCGTTCGCCCTAAGAGCGTTTATACGTTTTGGAAGCAGAGGGTTCCGGGCGTGCACTTAACTCAGAGTAGCCAACTGGCTCCTAGTCTGCCCTTGTTGTAAGTCCTTTCCTGCACTGGGAACGCACGGCCGAATAGGCCTCCCCGCGTGAAGAGCCTCTGTACGTTTCGGAAGCCTAACGGAGGCTGCATTTTGCTTAGCGCTTCCAACTGGCTTCTCGTCCGCCTTTGCTCTAAATTCTTTCCTGAACTGGGAACACACTGCCCCCAATGGGACTTCCCCCGACAGGGCGAGGATGCAAGTGTAAGGGTCTTGGTGTTCACTTCCCTCAGAGAATCCAAGTTGGCGTCTGTCCGTCCCGGTTCTAGCTTCTTTCCTCAACGCGGAAAACACGGCCAGAGCGGGTTTCAGTATGCAGCGGGATTTTACGTTTTGGAAGCCGAAGCGCCCTGGCGAGCACTGAACTCAGGGTCTCCGACCTGCCTAGAGACCGCCCTTGTTCTAACACCTTTTCTCAACTGGGAAAACACGGCCCTTGTGGCGTGTTCACCTCCGGTGCGTGTGTAGGTTTTGGAAGCATAAAGGCCTCGACGGGAATTTAACCCCGCGTGTCCCACATGTTTCTAGTCTGCCCTTGTTCTAAGATCTTTCCTCACCTGGGAACTCACGGCCCCTTATGGGACTTAACCGCAAGAGCGATTACACGTTTTGGGAGCCGAAGGGACTTGCGTGCACTTACCTTCGAGGATTCCACGGGCCTATCGTGCGCCCAGGTTCTAACTTCTTTCCACAAGGGGGAACACACCGCCACATATGAATCTTCACTAAAGATCGAGCTTCCGTTTTGGAAGCATAAGGGTCTTGCCCTGCACTTAGCGTGGAGCATGCAGCTCGCCCATCGTGCACGCGGGTTCTAACATCTTGGCACGACCGGGAGCAAACTGCCATTGTGAACCTTCCCTCTCAGATCGCTTTGGCGTTTTGGAAGCATAAGCCTCCCTGTGGGCCCCGAACTCAGAGGATCCAACAAGCTTCTAGTCCGCGCGTGGTCTAAGTTCTTTCCTGAACTGGGAACACCCTGCCACTGAGTAGAATCCACCTTACGTGCGATTATGCGTTTTGGAAGCGTCAGGGACTGGACGTGCACGTCAATCCGAGTGTCCAGCGGGCTTCCGGGCTGCCCTTGTTCTGAGTCCTTTCCTGAACTGGGCACACACGGCCGCAGAGGCCTGTTCGCCTTCAGAGCGTTTCTAGCTTTGGGAAGCCTAAGGGACTGGACGTGCACTTAACTCCGAGGATCGAACGGGTTTCTCGTCTGCCCTTGTTCTGAGTTCTTTCCCGAACTCGGAACACACGGCAGAAGAGGCCTCCTCGCAGGAAGAGCCTTCATACGCTTTGGAACCCGAAGGGCCTTCGTCGGCATTATACTTAGAGCTTCCAACGTGCTTATGGTCCGCCTTTGTTCGAAGTTCTCTCCTGAACGGCCAACACTCAGCCACCTATGAATCTGCACTAAAGATCGAGTTTAAGGTTGGGGAGCCCAAGGGTCTTGGCCTGCACGGACTTTTCCGTCGGCAACTTGCTGTTAGTGCGCCTGTAGTCCCAACTTCTTTCCGCCCCTGGGCACCAACTGCCCTTGGCGCACCTTCACTTTCAGACCGCGTTTAGGTTTTGGAAGCCTAAGCGTCTTTGTGGGCCCCTCCCTCAGAGTATGCCACAAGCTTCTCGTCCGCCCTTGTTCGAAGGTCTTTCCTTAACTGGGAACACACTGCCACTAAGGAGACTTAACCTCAAGCGCGAATATACGTTTTGGAAGCCTAAGGGACTGGACGTGCACCTCAATCCGAGTATCCAAAGGGCTTCCAGTCTGCCCTTGTTCTAAGTCCTTTCCTGAACTGGGAACCCAGGACCCCGTAGGCCTCTTCGCCTTCAGAGCGTTGATCCGTTTTGGGAGCCTAAGGGACTGGCCGTGCCCTGAACTCAGCGTATCCAACTGGCTTCTAGTCTGCCCTTGTTCGAAGTCCATTCCTGAACTGGGAACACACGGACGTATCGGCCCGTTCGCCCTAAGAGCGTTTATACGTTTTGGAAGCAGAGGGTTCCGGGCGTGCACTTAACTCAGAGTAGCCAACTGGCTCCTAGTCTGCCCTTGTTGTAAGTCCTTTCCTGCACTGGGAACGCACGGCCGAATAGGCCTCCCCGCGTGAAGAGCCTCTGTACGTTTCGGAAGCCTAACGGAGGCTGCATTTTGCTTAGCGCTTCCAACTGGCTTCTCGTCCGCCTTTGCTCTAAATTCTTTCCTGAACTGGGAACACACTGCCCCCAATGGGACTTCCCCCGACAGGGCGAGGATGCAAGTGTAAGGGTCTTGGTGTTCACTTCCCTCAGAGAATCCAAGTTGGCGTCTGTCCGTCCCGGTTCTAGCTTCTTTCCTCAACGCGGAAAACACGGCCAGAGTGGGTTTCAGTATGCAGCGGGATTTTACGTTTTGGAAGCCGAAGCGCCCTGGCGAGCACTGAACTCAGGGTCTCCGACCTGCCTAGAGACCGCCCTTGTTCTAACACCTTTTCTCAACTGGGAAAACACGGCCCTTGTGGCGTGTTCACCTCCGGTGCGTGTGTAGGTTTTGGAAGCATAAAGGCCTCGACGGGAATTTAACCCCGCGTGTCCCACATGTTTCTAGTCTGCCCTTGTTCTAAGATCTTTCCTCACCTGGGAACTCACGGCCCCTTATGGGACTTAACCGCAAGAGCGATTACACGTTTTGGGAGCCGAAGGGACTTGCGTGCACTTACCTTCGAGGATTCCACGGGCCTATCGTGCGCCCAGGTTCTAACTTCTTTCCACAAGGGGGAACACACCGCCACATATGAATCTTCACTAAAGATCGAGCTTCCGTTTTGGAAGCATAAGGGTCTTGCCCTGCACTTAGCGTGGAGCATGCAGCTCGCCCATCGTGCACGCGGGTTCTAACATCTTGGCACGACCGGGAGCAAACTGCCATTGTGAACCTTCCCTCTCAGATCGCTTTGGCGTTTTGGAAGCATAAGCCTCCCTGTGGGCCCCGAACTCAGAGGATCCAACAAGCTTCTAGTCCGCGCGTGGTCTAAGTTCTTTCCTGAACTGGGAACACCCTGCCACTGAGTAGAATCCACCTTACGTGCGATTATGCGTTTTGGAAGCGTCAGGGACTGGACGTGCACGTCAATCCGAGTGTCCAGCGGGCTTCCGGGCTGCCCTTGTTCTGAGTCCTTTCCTGAACTGGGCACACACGGCCGCAGAGGCCTGTTCGCCTTCAGAGCGTTTCTAGCTTTGGGAAGCCTAAGGGACTGGACGTGCACTTAACTCCGAGGATCGAACGGGTTTCTCGTCTGCCCTTGTTCTGAGTTCTTTCCCGAACTCGGAACACACGGCAGAAGAGGCCTCCTCGCAGGAAGAGCCTTCATACGCTTTGGAACCCGAAGGGCCTTCGTCGGCATTATACTTAGAGCTTCCAACGTGCTTATGGTCCGCCTTTGTTCGAAGTTCTCTCCTGAACGGCCAACACTCAGCCACCTATGAATCTGCACTAAAGATCGAGTTTAAGGTTGGGGAGCCCAAGGGTCTTGGCCTGCACGGACTTTTCCGTCGGCAACTTGCTGTTAGTGCGCCTGTAGTCCCAACTTCTTTCCGCCCCTGGGCACCAACTGCCCTTGGCGCACCTTCACTTTCAGACCGCGTTTAGGTTTTGGAAGCCTAAGCGTCTTTGTGGGCCCCTCCCTCAGAGTATGCCACAAGCTTCTCGTCCGCCCTTGTTCGAAGGTCTTTC
This sequence comes from Meles meles, assembly GCF_922984935.1. NCBI lineage: Eukaryota > Metazoa > Chordata > Mammalia > Carnivora > Mustelidae > Meles > Meles meles. Next base: position 73,770 of record NW_025721386.1, read on the forward strand.
CTTAACTGGGAACACACTGCCACTAAGGAGACTTAACCTCAAGCGCGAATATACGTTTTGGAAGCCTAAGGGACTGGACGTGCACCTCAATCCGAGTATCCAAAGGGCTTCCAGTCTGCCCTTGTTCTAAGTCCTTTCCTGAACTGGGAACCCAGGACCCCGTAGGCCTCTTCGCCTTCAGAGCGTTGATCCGTTTTGGGAGCCTAAGGGACTGGCCGTGCCCTGAACTCAGCGTATCCAACTGGCTTCTAGTCTGCCCTTGTTCGAAGTCCATTCCTGAACTGGGAACACACGGACGTATCGGCCCGTTCGCCCTAAGAGCGTTTATACGTTTTGGAAGCAGAGGGTTCCGGGCGTGCACTTAACTCAGAGTAGCCAACTGGCTCCTAGTCTGCCCTTGTTGTAAGTCCTTTCCTGCACTGGGAACGCACGGCCGAATAGGCCTCCCCGCGTGAAGAGCCTCTGTACGTTTCGGAAGCCTAACGGAGGCTGCATTTTGCTTAGCGCTTCCAACTGGCTTCTCGTCCGCCTTTGCTCTAAATTCTTTCCTGAACTGGGAACACACTGCCCCCAATGGGACTTCCCCCGACAGGGCGAGGATGCAAGTGTAAGGGTCTTGGTGTTCACTTCCCTCAGAGAATCCAAGTTGGCGTCTGTCCGTCCCGGTTCTAGCTTCTTTCCTCAACGCGGAAAACACGGCCAGAGTGGGTTTCAGTATGCAGCGGGATTTTACGTTTTGGAAGCCGAAGCGCCCTGGCGAGCACTGAACTCAGGGTCTCCGACCTGCCTAGAGACCGCCCTTGTTCTAACACCTTTTCTCAACTGGGAAAACACGGCCCTTGTGGCGTGTTCACCTCCGGTGCGTGTGTAGGTTTTGGAAGCATAAAGGCCTCGACGGGAATTTAACCCCGCGTGTCCCACATGTTTCTAGTCTGCCCTTGTTCTAAGATCTTTCCTCACCTGGGAACTCACGGCCCCTTATGGGACTTAACCGCAAGAGCGATTACACGTTTTGGGAGCCGAAGGGACTTGCGTGCACTTACCTTCGAGGATTCCACGGGCCTATCGTGCGCCCAGGTTCTAACTTCTTTCCACAAGGGGGAACACACCGCCACATATGAATCTTCACTAAAGATCGAGCTTCCGTTTTGGAAGCATAAGGGTCTTGCCCTGCACTTAGCGTGGAGCATGCAGCTCGCCCATCGTGCACGCGGGTTCTAACATCTTGGCACGACCGGGAGCAAACTGCCATTGTGAACCTTCCCTCTCAGATCGCTTTGGCGTTTTGGAAGCATAAGCCTCCCTGTGGGCCCCGAACTCAGAGGATCCAACAAGCTTCTAGTCCGCGCGTGGTCTAAGTTCTTTCCTGAACTGGGAACACCCTGCCACTGAGTAGAATCCACCTTACGTGCGATTATGCGTTTTGGAAGCGTCAGGGACTGGACGTGCACGTCAATCCGAGTGTCCAGCGGGCTTCCGGGCTGCCCTTGTTCTGAGTCCTTTCCTGAACTGGGCACACACGGCCGCAGAGGCCTGTTCGCCTTCAGAGCGTTTCTAGCTTTGGGAAGCCTAAGGGACTGGACGTGCACTTAACTCCGAGGATCGAACGGGTTTCTCGTCTGCCCTTGTTCTGAGTTCTTTCCCGAACTCGGAACACACGGCAGAAGAGGCCTCCTCGCAGGAAGAGCCTTCATACGCTTTGGAACCCGAAGGGCCTTCGTCGGCATTATACTTAGAGCTTCCAACGTGCTTATGGTCCGCCTTTGTTCGAAGTTCTCTCCTGAACGGCCAACACTCAGCCACCTATGAATCTGCACTAAAGATCGAGTTTAAGGTTGGGGAGCCCAAGGGTCTTGGCCTGCACGGACTTTTCCGTCGGCAACTTGCTGTTAGTGCGCCTGTAGTCCCAACTTCTTTCCGCCCCTGGGCACCAACTGCCCTTGGCGCACCTTCACTTTCAGACCGCGTTTAGGTTTTGGAAGCCTAAGCGTCTTTGTGGGCCCCTCCCTCAGAGTATGCCACAAGCTTCTCGTCCGCCCTTGTTCGAAGGTCTTTCCTTAACTGGGAACACACTGCCACTAAGGAGACTTAACCTCAAGCGCGAATATACGTTTTGGAAGCCTAAGGGACTGGACGTGCACCTCAATCCGAGTATCCAAAGGGCTTCCAGTCTGCCCTTGTTCTAAGTCCTTTCCTGAACTGGGAACCCAGGACCCCGTAGGCCTCTTCGCCTTCAGAGCGTTGATCCGTTTTGGGAGCCTAAGGGACTGGCCGTGCCCTGAACTCAGCGTATCCAACTGGCTTCTAGTCTGCCCTTGTTCGAAGTCCATTCCTGAACTGGGAACACACGGACGTATCGGCCCGTTCGCCCTAAGAGCGTTTATACGTTTTGGAAGCAGAGGGTTCCGGGCGTGCACTTAACTCAGAGTAGCCAACTGGCTCCTAGTCTGCCCTTGTTGTAAGTCCTTTCCTGCACTGGGAACGCACGGCCGAATAGGCCTCCCCGCGTGAAGAGCCTCTGTACGTTTCGGAAGCCTAACGGAGGCTGCATTTTGCTTAGCGCTTCCAACTGGCTTCTCGTCCGCCTTTGCTCTAAATTCTTTCCTGAACTGGGAACACACTGCCCCCAATGGGACTTCCCCCGACAGGGCGAGGATGCAAGTGTAAGGGTCTTGGTGTTCACTTCCCTCAGAGAATCCAAGTTGGCGTCTGTCCGTCCCGGTTCTAGCTTCTTTCCTCAACGCGGAAAACACGGCCAGAGTGGGTTTCAGTATGCAGCGGGATTTTACGTTTTGGAAGCCGAAGCGCCCTGGCGAGCACTGAACTCAGGGTCTCCGACCTGCCTAGAGACCGCCCTTGTTCTAACACCTTTTCTCAACTGGGAAAACACGGCCCTTGTGGCGTGTTCACCTCCGGTGCGTGTGTAGGTTTTGGAAGCATAAAGGCCTCGACGGGAATTTAACCCCGCGTGTCCCACATGTTTCTAGTCTGCCCTTGTTCTAAGATCTTTCCTCACCTGGGAACTCACGGCCCCTTATGGGACTTAACCGCAAGAGCGATTACACGTTTTGGGAGCCGAAGGGACTTGCGTGCACTTACCTTCGAGGATTCCACGGGCCTATCGTGCGCCCAGGTTCTAACTTCTTTCCACAAGGGGGAACACACCGCCACATATGAATCTTCACTAAAGATCGAGCTTCCGTTTTGGAAGCATAAGGGTCTTGCCCTGCACTTAGCGTGGAGCATGCAGCTCGCCCATCGTGCACGCGGGTTCTAACATCTTGGCACGACCGGGAGCAAACTGCCATTGTGAACCTTCCCTCTCAGATCGCTTTGGCGTTTTGGAAGCATAAGCCTCCCTGTGGGCCCCGAACTCAGAGGATCCAACAAGCTTCTAGTCCGCGCGTGGTCTAAGTTCTTTCCTGAACTGGGAACACCCTGCCACTGAGTAGAATCCACCTTACGTGCGATTATGCGTTTTGGAAGCGTCAGGGACTGGACGTGCACGTCAATCCGAGTGTCCAGCGGGCTTCCGGGCTGCCCTTGTTCTGAGTCCTTTCCTGAACTGGGCACACACGGCCGCAGAGGCCTGTTCGCCTTCAGAGCGTTTCTAGCTTTGGGAAGCCTAAGGGACTGGACGTGCACTTAACTCCGAGGATCGAACGGGTTTCTCGTCTGCCCTTGTTCTGAGTTCTTTCCCGAACTCGGAACACACGGCAGAAGAGGCCTCCTCGCAGGAAGAGCCTTCATACGCTTTGGAACCCGAAGGGCCTTCGTCGGCATTATACTTAGAGCTTCCAACGTGCTTATGGTCCGCCTTTGTTCGAAGTTCTCTCCTGAACGGCCAACACTCAGCCACCTATGAATCTGCACTAAAGATCGAGTTTAAGGTTGGGGAGCCCAAGGGTCTTGGCCTGCACGGACTTTTCCGTCGGCAACTTGCTGTTAGTGCGCCTGTAGTCCCAACTTCTTTCCGCCCCTGGGCACCAACTGCCCTTGGCGCACCTTCACTTTCAGACCGCGTTTAGGTTTTGGAAGCCTAAGCGTCTTTGTGGGCCCCTCCCTCAGAGTATGCCACAAGCTTCTCGTCCGCCCTTGTTCGAAGGTCTTTCCTTAACTGGGAACACACTGCCACTAAGGAGACTTAACCTCAAGCGCGAATATACGTTTTGGAAGCCTAAGGGACTGGACGTGCACCTCAATCCGAGTATCCAAAGGGCTTCCAGTCTGCCCTTGTTCTAAGTCCTTTCCTGAACTGGGAACCCAGGACCCCGTAGGCCTCTTCGCCTTCAGAGCGTTGATCCGTTTTGGGAGCCTAAGGGACTGGCCGTGCCCTGAACTCAGCGTATCCAACTGGCTTCTAGTCTGCCCTTGTTCGAAGTCCATTCCTGAACTGGGAACACACGGACGTATCGGCCCGTTCGCCCTAAGAGCGTTTATACGTTTTGGAAGCAGAGGGTTCCGGGCGTGCACTTAACTCAGAGTAGCCAACTGGCTCCTAGTCTGCCCTTGTTGTAAGTCCTTTCCTGCACTGGGAACGCACGGCCGAATAGGCCTCCCCGCGTGAAGAGCCTCTGTACGTTTCGGAAGCCTAACGGAGGCTGCATTTTGCTTAGCGCTTCCAACTGGCTTCTCGTCCGCCTTTGCTCTAAATTCTTTCCTGAACTGGGAACACACTGCCCCCAATGGGACTTCCCCCGACAGGGCGAGGATGCAAGTGTAAGGGTCTTGGTGTTCACTTCCCTCAGAGAATCCAAGTTGGCGTCTGTCCGTCCCGGTTCTAGCTTCTTTCCTCAACGCGGAAAACACGGCCAGAGTGGGTTTCAGTATGCAGCGGGATTTTACGTTTTGGAAGCCGAAGCGCCCTGGCGAGCACTGAACTCAGGGTCTCCGACCTGCCTAGAGACCGCCCTTGTTCTAACACCTTTTCTCAACTGGGAAAACACGGCCCTTGTGGCGTGTTCACCTCCGGTGCGTGTGTAGGTTTTGGAAGCATAAAGGCCTCGACGGGAATTTAACCCCGCGTGTCCCACATGTTTCTAGTCTGCCCTTGTTCTAAGATCTTTCCTCACCTGGGAACTCACGGCCCCTTATGGGACTTAACCGCAAGAGCGATTACACGTTTTGGGAGCCGAAGGGACTTGCGTGCACTTACCTTCGAGGATTCCACGGGCCTATCGTGCGCCCAGGTTCTAACTTCTTTCCACAAGGGGGAACACACCGCCACATATGAATCTTCACTAAAGATCGAGCTTCCGTTTTGGAAGCATAAGGGTCTTGCCCTGCACTTAGCGTGGAGCATGCAGCTCGCCCATCGTGCACGCGGGTTCTAACATCTTGGCACGACCGGGAGCAAACTGCCATTGTGAACCTTCCCTCTCAGATCGCTTTGGCGTTTTGGAAGCATAAGCCTCCCTGTGGGCCCCGAACTCAGAGGATCCAACAAGCTTCTAGTCCGCGCGTGGTCTAAGTTCTTTCCTGAACTGGGAACACCCTGCCACTGAGTAGAATCCACCTTACGTGCGATTATGCGTTTTGGAAGCGTCAGGGACTGGACGTGCACGTCAATCCGAGTGTCCAGCGGGCTTCCGGGCTGCCCTTGTTCTGAGTCCTTTCCTGAACTGGGCACACACGGCCGCAGAGGCCTGTTCGCCTTCAGAGCGTTTCTAGCTTTGGGAAGCCTAAGGGACTGGACGTGCACTTAACTCCGAGGATCGAACGGGTTTCTCGTCTGCCCTTGTTCTGAGTTCTTTCCCGAACTCGGAACACACGGCAGAAGAGGCCTCCTCGCAGGAAGAGCCTTCATACGCTTTGGAACCCGAAGGGCCTTCGTCGGCATTATACTTAGAGCTTCCAACGTGCTTATGGTCCGCCTTTGTTCGAAGTTCTCTCCTGAACGGCCAACACTCAGCCACCTATGAATCTGCACTAAAGATCGAGTTTAAGGTTGGGGAGCCCAAGGGTCTTGGCCTGCACGGACTTTTCCGTCGGCAACTTGCTGTTAGTGCGCCTGTAGTCCCAACTTCTTTCCGCCCCTGGGCACCAACTGCCCTTGGCGCACCTTCACTTTCAGACCGCGTTTAGGTTTTGGAAGCCTAAGCGTCTTTGTGGGCCCCTCCCTCAGAGTATGCCACAAGCTTCTCGTCCGCCCTTGTTCGAAGGTCTTTCCTTAACTGGGAACACACTGCCACTAAGGAGACTTAACCTCAAGCGCGAATATACGTTTTGGAAGCCTAAGGGACTGGACGTGCACCTCAATCCGAGTATCCAAAGGGCTTCCAGTCTGCCCTTGTTCTAAGTCCTTTCCTGAACTGGGAACCCAGGACCCCGTAGGCCTCTTCGCCTTCAGAGCGTTGATCCGTTTTGGGAGCCTAAGGGACTGGCCGTGCCCTGAACTCAGCGTATCCAACTGGCTTCTAGTCTGCCCTTGTTCGAAGTCCATTCCTGAACTGGGAACACACGGACGTATCGGCCCGTTCGCCCTAAGAGCGTTTATACGTTTTGGAAGCAGAGGGTTCCGGGCGTGCACTTAACTCAGAGTAGCCAACTGGCTCCTAGTCTGCCCTTGTTGTAAGTCCTTTCCTGCACTGGGAACGCACGGCCGAATAGGCCTCCCCGCGTGAAGAGCCTCTGTACGTTTCGGAAGCCTAACGGAGGCTGCATTTTGCTTAGCGCTTCCAACTGGCTTCTCGTCCGCCTTTGCTCTAAATTCTTTCCTGAACTGGGAACACACTGCCCCCAATGGGACTTCCCCCGACAGGGCGAGGATGCAAGTGTAAGGGTCTTGGTGTTCACTTCCCTCAGAGAATCCAAGTTGGCGTCTGTCCGTCCCGGTTCTAGCTTCTTTCCTCAACGCGGAAAACACGGCCAGAGTGGGTTTCAGTATGCAGCGGGATTTTACGTTTTGGAAGCCGAAGCGCCCTGGCGAGCACTGAACTCAGGGTCTCCGACCTGCCTAGAGACCGCCCTTGTTCTAACACCTTTTCTCAACTGGGAAAACACGGCCCTTGTGGCGTGTTCACCTCCGGTGCGTGTGTAGGTTTTGGAAGCATAAAGGCCTCGACGGGAATTTAACCCCGCGTGTCCCACATGTTTCTAGTCTGCCCTTGTTCTAAGATCTTTCCTCACCTGGGAACTCACGGCCCCTTATGGGACTTAACCGCAAGAGCGATTACACGTTTTGGGAGCCGAAGGGACTTGCGTGCACTTACCTTCGAGGATTCCACGGGCCTATCGTGCGCCCAGGTTCTAACTTCTTTCCACAAGGGGGAACACACCGCCACATATGAATCTTCACTAAAGATCGAGCTTCCGTTTTGGAAGCATAAGGGTCTTGCCCTGCACTTAGCGTGGAGCATGCAGCTCGCCCATCGTGCACGCGGGTTCTAACATCTTGGCACGACCGGGAGCAAACTGCCATTGTGAACCTTCCCTCTCAGATCGCTTTGGCGTTTTGGAAGCATAAGCCTCCCTGTGGGCCCCGAACTCAGAGGATCCAACAAGCTTCTAGTCCGCGCGTGGTCTAAGTTCTTTCCTGAACTGGGAACACCCTGCCACTGAGTAGAATCCACCTTACGTGCGATTATGCGTTTTGGAAGCGTCAGGGACTGGACGTGCACGTCAATCCGAGTGTCCAGCGGGCTTCCGGGCTGCCCTTGTTCTGAGTCCTTTCCTGAACTGGGCACACACGGCCGCAGAGGCCTGTTCGCCTTCAGAGCGTTTCTAGCTTTGGGAAGCCTAAGGGACTGGACGTGCACTTAACTCCGAGGATCGAACGGGTTTCTCGTCTGCCCTTGTTCTGAGTTCTTTCCCGAACTCGGAACACACGGCAGAAGAGGCCTCCTCGCAGGAAGAGCCTTCATACGCTTTGGAACCCGAAGGGCCTTCGTCGGCATTATACTTAGAGCTTCCAACGTGCTTATGGTCCGCCTTTGTTCGAAGTTCTCTCCTGAACGGCCAACACTCAGCCACCTATGAATCTGCACTAAAGATCGAGTTTAAGGTTGGGGAGCCCAAGGGTCTTGGCCTGCACGGACTTTTCCGTCGGCAACTTGCTGTTAGTGCGCCTGTAGTCCCAACTTCTTTCCGCCCCTGGGCACCAACTGCCCTTGGCGCACCTTCACTTTCAGACCGCGTTTAGGTTTTGGAAGCCTAAGCGTCTTTGTGGGCCCCTCCCTCAGAGTATGCCACAAGCTTCTCGTCCGCCCTTGTTCGAAGGTCTTTCCTTAACTGGGAACACACTGCCACTAAGGAGACTTAACCTCAAGCGCGAATATACGTTTTGGAAGCCTAAGGGACTGGACGTGCACCTCAATCCGAGTATCCAAAGGGCTTCCAGTCTGCCCTTGTTCTAAGTCCTTTCCTGAACTGGGAACCCAGGACCCCGTAGGCCTCTTCGCCTTCAGAGCGTTGATCCGTTTTGGGAGCCTAAGGGACTGGCCGTGCCCTGAACTCAGCGTATCCAACTGGCTTCTAGTCTGCCCTTGTTCGAAGTCCATTCCTGAACTGGGAACACACGGACGTATCGGCCCGTTCGCCCTAAGAGCGTTTATACGTTTTGGAAGCAGAGGGTTCCGGGCGTGCACTTAACTCAGAGTAGCCAACTGGCTCCTAGTCTGCCCTTGTTGTAAGTCCTTTCCTGCACTGGGAACGCACGGCCGAATAGGCCTCCCCGCGTGAAGAGCCTCTGTACGTTTCGGAAGCCTAACGGAGGCTGCATTTTGCTTAGCGCTTCCAACTGGCTTCTCGTCCGCCTTTGCTCTAAATTCTTTCCTGAACTGGGAACACACTGCCCCCAATGGGACTTCCCCCGACAGGGCGAGGATGCAAGTGTAAGGGTCTTGGTGTTCACTTCCCTCAGAGAATCCAAGTTGGCGTCTGTCCGTCCCGGTTCTAGCTTCTTTCCTCAACGCGGAAAACACGGCCAGAGTGGGTTTCAGTATGCAGCGGGATTTTACGTTTTGGAAGCCGAAGCGCCCTGGCGAGCACTGAACTCAGGGTCTCCGACCTGCCTAGAGACCGCCCTTGTTCTAACACCTTTTCTCAACTGGGAAAACACGGCCCTTGTGGCGTGTTCACCTCCGGTGCGTGTGTAGGTTTTGGAAGCATAAAGGCCTCGACGGGAATTTAACCCCGCGTGTCCCACATGTTTCTAGTCTGCCCTTGTTCTAAGATCTTTCCTCACCTGGGAACTCACGGCCCCTTATGGGACTTAACCGCAAGAGCGATTACACGTTTTGGGAGCCGAGGGGACTTGCGTGCACTTACCTTCGAGGATTCCACGGGCCTATCGTGCGCCCAGGTTCTAACTTCTTTCCACAAGGGGGAACACACCGCCACATATGAATCTTCACTAAAGATCGAGCTTCCGTTTTGGAAGCATAAGGGTCTTGCCCTGCACTTAGCGTGGAGCATGCAGCTCGCCCATCGTGCACGCGGGTTCTAACATCTTGGCACGACCGGGAGCAAACTGCCATTGTGAACCTTCCCTCTCAGATCGCTTTGGCGTTTTGGAAGCATAAGCCTCCCTGTGGGCCCCGAACTCAGAGGATCCAACAAGCTTCTAGTCCGCGCGTGGTCTAAGTTCTTTCCTGAACTGGGAACACCCTGCCACTGAGTAGAATCCACCTTACGTGCGATTATGCGTTTTGGAAGCGTCAGGGACTGGACGTGCACGTCAATCCGAGTGTCCAGCGGGCTTCCGGGCTGCCCTTGTTCTGAGTCCTTTCCTGAACTGGGCACACACGGCCGCAGAGGCCTGTTCGCCTTCAGAGCGTTTCTAGCTTTGGGAAGCCTAAGGGACTGGACGTGCACTTAACTCCGAGGATCGAACGGGTTTCTCGTCTGCCCTTGTTCTGAGTTCTTTCCCGAACTCGGAACACACGGCAGAAGAGGCCTCCTCGCAGGAAGAGCCTTCATACGCTTTGGAACCCGAAGGGCCTTCGTCGGCATTATACTTAGAGCTTCCAACGTGCTTATGGTCCGCCTTTGTTCGAAGTTCTCTCCTGAACGGCCAACACTCAGCCACCTATGAATCTGCACTAAAGATCGAGTTTAAGGTTGGGGAGCCCAAGGGTCTTGGCCTGCACGGACTTTTCCGTCGGCAACTTGCTGTTAGTGCGCCTGTAGTCCCAACTTCTTTCCGCCCCTGGGCACCAACTGCCCTTGGCGCACCTTCACTTTCAGACCGCGTTTAGGTTTTGGAAGCCTAAGCGTCTTTGTGGGCCCCTCCCTCAGAGTATGCCACAAGCTTCTCGTCCGCCCTTGTTCGAAGGTCTTTCCTTAACTGGGAACACACTGCCACTAAGGAGACTTAACCTCAAGCGCGAATATACGTTTTGGAAGCCTAAGGGACTGGACGTGCACCTCAATCCGAGTATCCAAAGGGCTTCCAGTCTGCCCTTGTTCTAAGTCCTTTCCTGAACTGGGAACCCAGGA
>NW_025721387.1:0-83871 GCF_922984935.1 Meles meles
AAAGCCTTTTTGAAAATCATTTAACATGTATTAGTAATCTTTCCTACCTTTGTAAACAGCTCTCACTATACTGAAATGATGGCTTATTTATTTACTTTTGGGCTTTTTTTTTGTTTAGGTAAAATTTACATACAGTGAAACTGACAAGCGTATCTACTCATATAACCACTGTTCCAATCAAGATTGAAAATATTTTTGTCATTCCAGAAAGTGCCCTGTGCCCACTTATAGTATGTCTGCTACCCTTCTCTCCCCCTAGGCATTTGGTGGTTTGCCTTGATCTAAGCTGTATACTGCCACAGAGCTGGTACTGATCTTGTCATTGCCTAAGCTCTAGCGGGAATATACTGGTATCTTAAGCAGGAATTTTGCATAAATTATCTTAGGGAAATAATTGGGAGTTTTGTTCAGTAGTATTTTTAGTGTGATTTTAAAATATTGAATAATGAAATAGCAACGAATATTTATAGTGCTTACTGAGTGCCAGGCATTCTGCCAAATGCTGTATTATCAATCTTTGCAGCAGTGAGATCCAAGGAATTAAGTACTATGATGTTTATTTTAAAGACGTAGAAACTGAAGCACAGGAGAAGTAGTTTGTCCAAGCTTACAAAGCTAGTAAATAGCAGAGCCAGTATTTGAATCTTGCATTCAGACTTGAGAGTCTGTATTCTTAGCCACTATGATGTATTCCTTACCCCAGGATATGTGGGCTATTAGACTTTTCTGAGCTGGCCAGGGAACCTTATCACGGTGTATAATGAATTTACTATAGAAACACAAGAATTCCAGTAAACAACTTAAAATTGCAGCTGTTGAAGCAGAACCTCTTTAAACGTTGATGAGCCCAGTTTAAAAAAAAAATGGGCAATGGATTTGAATAGTTATTTCTCTAAAGACAATATACAGATGGCCAATAAATACATAAAAGGGTCTCAACATGGTTTAGTCATTAGGAAAATGGAAATCAAAACCACAGGCTACCACTTCACACTCACTAGAATGGCTACAGTCAAAAAGACAGTAGGTAATAAGTGTTGATAAGGATGCAGAGATATTAGAGCCTTCATGAACTGCTGGTGAGAATACAAAATCCTGAAGCTACTGGCGGAAAAGTTTGATAGTTCCTCAAAAAGTTAAGCGTAGAGTTATCATATGACCAGACATTTCCATTTCTTTTTTTTTTTTTCTTTTCAAATACTTTATTTATTTGAGAGAGAGATAGCATGAGCGGGCTTGGGGGTGGGTGGTCGGGGAGGAGAGGAGAAGCAGGCTCCCTGCTCAGCAGGGAGCCTGACGTAGGGCTCCATCCCAGGACCCTGGAATCATGACCTGAGCCAAAGACAGACACTTAACTGAACTACCCAGGTGCCACTCCATTTCTAAGTATATACCCCAAAACAACTGATAACAGGTGTTCAAAGAGAAACTTGTTCAAACAGAAATGAGCTTCATTGCAACACTTACCACAAGAGCTAAAAAGTGGAAACAACCCAGATGTCCCATCAGCAGATGAATGGGTAAACACAACATGCTCTGTGCATACAAGGGAATATTACTCAGTCATAAAAGGGAGGCAATACTGGTACTGGTAAGAAATGAATGAAGCCTAACGTATTATGCAAAGTGGAAGAAGCCAGGCAGTGTGGAGACACACAGGGAGAAGATGGTCACGTGACCGGAGTGATGCATTTACAAGCCAAGGAGTACCAAGGATTGTAGGCAAAACACCAGGAGCTAGAAGAGATAAGAAAGGTGTTTCTGCTAGAGCTGTCATGGCCCAGCTGACTCTTGGATTTAAATTTCTGTTTTAAGCCAAAATACCAAATTTTGGTATTTGTAATAGCTGCCCTAGGAAGCTAATAGAACATCCTAAATCGTTACGCAATCTCTGATGAGTTGTTTCTGAAAACGGGATGTTATATAAAATTTAAAAGATCAGTCTTGAGTCTTTTACAGATAATTACCAAGTACAGCTGTTACCATAAACCAACTGAAAATACTAGGAAGCATGTAAACATCATAGGTATACTACTATTCTATTAAGAACATACATGTAGGGGCGCCTGGGTGGCTCAGTGGGTTAAGCCTCTGCCTTCAGCTCAGGTCATGATCTCAGGGTCCTGGGATCGAGCCCCACATCGGGCTGTCTGCTCAGCCAGGAGCCGGCTTCCCCTTTCTCTCTGCCTGCCTCTGCCTACTTGTGATCTCTCTCTGTCAAATAAATAAATCTTAAAAAAAAAAAAAAAGAAAGAAAAAAAAGAACATACATGTAGCATACTTCCCTTAGTTTAATAACAATAGTGGCAGTTGTATTTATCAAGTTTTTCAATTTATACAGTGCATTGAATTGGACTTTGTATAGTTAGAGGACCCCCCCACACCCCAACATTTCTCATTTTGGAATTTCTTTTTAATCAGAAAAAAGTCATATTTCTAAATTCAAATGTTTTTATCAAGAAGAGGGCAAGTAAGTTGTGATATACTCAGTACAGGAAGTGAATGAATTACAGAAGAGCAGGGATACCACAAAATTGAAGAAATTGATTGTATCTTGGTGAGTTACAGTTGCGTATAATTAGGCCAGGGCACTCGGGCTTCAAGTTACTGATAGTGAATCATTTCTGTAGCTGGATGATGGGTTTGCAAGTGTTCATTTTATTCTGTATACTTTTTTTAATACTTTATTTAGACATTAAAATCAGCTTAAAATCAGCAGTCTGTGGAAACAACTGTTTGAAGTAGTAGCTACTAAGAATTTATAAATGTGGTTATCCTTATGGATATTTAAGGAATATAAAACTTGGGATATTAGTCACTGTAACAAAATTAGTAAGGATCTGTTTTAATTAGCATGAAATTTTATACAAAAAGATTCATACATAATCTTGGGACCCTATTTTCTCTGTTGTCATGGGTTATAAGGAAATACCTAATAGACGACTTTGGGTATACATGTATTTAGAAACAGAAGCGTGCCGTAAGGACCAAACTGCTATCTAGATTGTCTTTTTGGTAAAGCCAATAATTTGGGGGCCTTTAAACATGTTGGTTTTTGCTACTTACAGTCAAAGTAGTACTTAAGTTTGTGCACAATGTAAGTCACCAGAGGAGAGGTGAGACCGAAGACCACTTGTTTCTGGTTCATATAAAACCTGAGTTTTAGGGGCGCTTGGGTGGCTCAGTGGGTTAAGCCTCTGCCTTCAGCTCAGGTCATGATCTCAGGGTTCTGGGATCGAGCCCCACATCAGGCTGTCTGCTCAGCCAGGAGCTGGCTTCCCCTTTCTCTCTGCCTGCCTCTGCCTACTTGTGATCTCTCTCTCTGTCAGATAAATAAATAAAATAAAATCTTTGAAAAAAACCAACTTAGTTTTATAAGCCCACATTATTCTTTTGTTTTGATATAGGTGCAAGCAGAGTAAAAATCTCAGACTCGGTATGCTTTCTGACTCCCAAATTAAATACGTTACTTACTTTTAGAAATGAAAAGTTTATAAATTATGTAAGTATTGAAATGTTAAGAAATGAAAAATTAGTAAATGCTCAAATGTGGTTTCAAGTTAGTGATTAAATATCACTGTTCAACTCCTCTACATTTATTAATTCAGTAGGCAAATTGTCATTACTGATAATTACAAAACCTATTTTAAAATCTGCTTTTCTGATTGAGTTGGTTAATGTCTTTGTCACCAGCATTAAAAAATCTTTCACATAAATGGTCAAAGATATCAGAAATAATGAAAAATAAGTATAGGGGCGCCTGGGTGGCTCAGTAGGTTAAAGCCTGTGCCCTTAGCTCCAGTCATGATCTCAGGGTCCATGGATTGAGCCCCGCATCAGGCTCTTTGTTTGGCGGGGAGCCTGCTTCCCCCTCTCTCTCTGCCTGCCTCTCCGCCTACTTGTGATTTCTATCTGTCAAATAAATAAATAAAATCTTAAAAAATATATAAAGAAATAGTTTGTTTTAATTTGGATCTTCATGTGTATGTATTTTAGATTCTAAGCAAACTACAACCCAGTTTTTGTATTTGCCTTCTTTTTGTCCCTCCTCCCTTCAATGTAGTTCAGGCTTTTCTTCCAGGCTTTTGCAACAGATTGTAACTAGATATCCCTAAGTGTGTTTTTCTTCTTTTCGATTTTTAAAAGGACGGTCCAAGATGACTTGTCTTTAACTTTTTAAACAACTTTTTGAAGTATAATTGACATGGTATAAATTGTACGTTTACAGTGTAAATTTGATTAATGTGACTTGTATACACTCATCAAACCATCACCATAATCCTGACAATAAACATCCATCATCCTCAGATACTTCCTCTTACCTCTTTGTAGTTGCTTCCCATTGTCCTCCATCTCCAGGCAGTCAGTCATCCTTTTGCTTTCTCTTGCTACAGACTGGATTGCTTGTTCTAAAGTTTTATGTAAGTGGAATCATCGAGTATGTACTTGTTTTTGTTCTTGCATATCTTTCATGTGGCACTAATTACAAGGAAGAGTTTAACATCGGTACAGTATTATTAACTAAAGTCTGGATCTCACTGACAGTTTCCTTAATTTTTCTCCTGATGTTCTCTATGTGTTCTAGACTTCTGTTCTCTATGCCGCATTGCATGTGGTTATTTTGTCTCAGTCTCTTCCATTCTGTAATATTAAGTTTTTCCTAGTCCTTTATGACCTCTTGATCTCTATGAAGAGTAGTGATTAGTTATTTAGTAGAATCTATCAGGTTGGGTTTATTTTCTCATGAACGGGATAAGCTTAAGTATTTTTGGAAAAAATACCAGAAAAATATGTCCTCCTTAGTGTATCATATCTCAGAGTTCATGGTGTTCATATATGTGGTTATTGCTGATATGTGACCTTGATCACGTGGTGTCTGCGAGATTTCTTCACTGTAAAGTTACTGTCTTTTGTAGTTAAAAAGTAATTTCTGGGAGATGCTGTGCATATCCTGTTTTTCCCCGAAACTTGTGCTTTCTGATTGTCGCATCCATCGCTGGATCTTGTTTGCAGCTGTTACTATGTGGTGTTTACCCAAGGATAAATCTCTATGTCCTTTTAACTTACACATTTAATAATTGGAATTCTGATGTAAGGAGAAACTGACCCTTTACTTGGATTTATTCAGTTATTTATATCAGTATGGTTTTGGAGGTACTGATGTGAAAATGTTGGAGTTTGGGCTGCCTGGGTGGCATAGTCCATTAAATGTCACCCTTCGGCTCAGGTCATGATCCCGCAGTCCTGGGATTCAGCAGGGGGTCTGCTTCCTCTTTCTCTTCTCCTCCCCATCATGTACACATACGCGTGCTCACACGCTTACACATACACTCTCTCTCTCTTAGATAAATAAATCTTTTAAAAAGTTGGAGTTTGGAGTGAACAAAGAATTCTTGAGGCATCTTTGATGCAAAAAGGGTGTTTTTATTAAAGTATGGGTACAGGACCTGTAGGCAGAAAGGGCTGCACTGGGGTTGTGAGGAGTGGTTGATTATATACTTTCAAGTTAGGAGGGGGTTAGGGAGAGCGAAGTTTCTAAGGAATTTGCAAGCCAGGTTTCCTGGACCTTGAGGGGCTAGATGTTCAAAAGAGATCATTTACTACTGTCTAGTAAAACCTTAGTTATGAGACCCTTCAGATGTGTATCAGTGGGCCATATGCTTGGAGGGTGATTACTAACCTATATTTTGGGGAATAGAGATAAAGGAAGTTTCTAAAGGAATTTTTATATGTTAAAGGAGACATACAGGACCTTGGAGGTTGGGCTAATGTTAAGCTGAAGTACTAACATTGAGGTAGTTTCCTAGAGGAAGTTCACTCTGCCTGTCTCAAGGACTTTTTGTCTTTTGCCTTTCTTCTCCACATCAATACTTGTGTGTTGAAATTCAGTATGGTAATTACTTTGTTTAAATTTTTTCCTTCTTTAAAAAACTGGTTATTTACTTACTGAGTTCTAAAAATTGTTTTTATATGGGGCGCCTGGGTGGCTCAGTTGGTTAAGAGGCTGGCTCTTGATTTCAGCTGAGGCCATGATGTTAGAGTCCTGGAACTGAGTCCTGAGTCAGGCTCCTTGCTCAGTGAGGTGTCTGCTCAAGGATTCTCTCTCTCCCTCTGCCCTTTTCCCAACACGCACGTGTACGTGCATGTGTGTATGTGTAAATAAAATCTTTGAAAAACCTTGTGTACTGGGTACTAGTCGTGGATGCAGAAATGTAATTTGCAGATTTTTTTTTCTAGTCTGTGGTGTGTTTTCTTTTTTTAGCAATGTCTTTTGAAGAGAGACATTTAATTTTTGTAAGGACTTGTTAATTTTACTTTTTTCTTTTGTGCATCATAATTTTTATGTCTTATCTAAGAAATTCTTGCCTTACCCCAAGGCCACAGATGATTTTCTATAATAACTTGTAAACTAATATATTTATATGGTGCAAAGTATGGGCTAGAGCTCTTTTTCTTCATAGGCTGTCTTATTGTCACAGAGCCATTTGTTGAAATGACCCTCCCTACATTGAATTGACTTTGTACTTTCATTTGACTTCTCTGTTTCTAGATTGTTGCAGTGATTCTCTTTCATTGATCTGTTTTGATGCTAATAGTATGCTGACTTGGTTACTATGACTTTATAATAGTTCTTAAGTTCGGGTAGCATAAATTCTCCAACTGTGTTCTTTTTAGAAATTGGTTTGCTGTTCTAAATTTCTCTTTGAGACTATGATTTCACTTCTAGATTATTAAAATGAATTCTGTATAGTCTTCCTAAGTACAATTTCTATGCTTTGTCAAGTTCTGGTGTAGTATCAAAGAATATTTACAATTATTTAAGAAGTCTCAACTATAAATCTGTGTAAAATTGGATTTTTTTTTTAAATACTTCAGTTAAAATAACATGTCACAACAGACTGTGGAAGTAGATAGGAGAATCTAGCCATAGTCTATTATACTAGGCTTTAAAAGCGTGGTAAAATAGTTCCACTGCCTGTCTTTTTGATGTAGAAATAAAGTTATTAAAAACTATTATTTATGTTAACACAAAAATTTTATTGCGATGCAAGTGCGTAACAAGATATTCTCTTTAAGATTTTTAAGTGTGTAATATATCATTAGCTATGGGTACAGTGTTGTACAGCAGATCTCTAGAACTTAACCTTGCTTAGCTGAAACTTTGTCATTGATTGGCAACTCCCCATTCTCCTCTCTCCCCAACTCCTGGCAACCACCATTTCACTTTGACACTATGAACTTAACTATTTAGATAAGTGGAATCAGACATTCTTTTATAGTTTCAGGTGGTAACTTTAAGTCTTTAACCCATTTTGAATTGATTTTTGTGTATGGTATTAAATAAAAGTCCAATTTTATTCTTCTGCATGTGGTTGTCCAATTTTTCCAGCACCATTTGTTAATGATACTTTACTTTTTCCATTGTGTATACTTAGAACCCTGTTGAAGATCAGTCGACCTGCTCTTGTGGATTTATTTCTGGGCTCTCTTCTCTGTTACATCGGCTTGAGTCTGTCTTTATGCCATAACTATACTGTTTGAATTACTGTGGTTTTGTAGTATATTTAGAAATCAAGAAGTGTGATACCTCTACCTTTGTTCTTGGTCATGATTGACTTGACTGTTTGGAGTCTTTTGTGCTTCCGTATGAATTTAAGAATTTTTTTCTACTTCTGTAAAAAGTACCATTGTGATTTTGATAGACATAGCTTTGGATTTGTAGATTGCTTTGGGTAGTATGGAGATTTTAACAATAGTAAGTCTTCCAATTCATTAACATGGGATGTCTTCCTATTTTTAAAAATTTCTTTTATCAGTATTTTGTAGTTTTTAGTGTACAAGCCTTTCACCACTGTAGTTCTTTATTCCCAAGATTTTATTATTTTTGGTGCTATTATATTAAGATCATTTCCTAATTTCCTTTTCAGATAGCTCATTTTTTAAAAGATTTAATTTATTTATTTGATAGAGAGAGACACAGCAAGAGAGGGAATACAAGCAGTGGGAGTGGGAGAGGGAGAAGCAGGCTTCCCGCCAAGCTGGAAGCCTGATGTGGGGCATGATCCCAGGACCCCAGGATTATGACCTGAGCCGAAGGCAGACCCTTAACGACTGAGCCCCAGGCACCCCCAGATAGCTCGTTGTTAAGTGTATAGAAATGCAGTTGATTTTTGTATGTCAATTTTGTATTCTAACTCTTGACCTAATTCCTTTATTAGTTACTAGTTCTTTTAAATGGAATCTTTAGTGTTTTCATTATATAAGATCATATTGTTTGCAAGCAAACAGTTTTATTTCTTCCTTTCTGACTTGGATGCTTTTTATTTCTTTCTCTTAACTAATTTGGTCTGGCTAGGACTTCCAGTACTATGTTGAATGGAGGTGGCGTTAGGCATCCTGGACTTGTTCCTGATCTTAGAGGAGAATCTTTCAATTTTCCCTGTTGGGTATGATTTAAGCTATAGGTCTTAAATGGCCTTCTTTACACTGAAGTACTTTACTTTTATTTATAGTTTAAAAGTTTTTCTTCTGAAAGAGTGTTGAATTTCATCACATACTTTTTCATTTATTGAGATGATTATGTGAATTTTATCCTTTATTCTGGTAACATGGTATATCATATTAATTGACTTTTATATATTGACCCACACTTGCATCCCAAGAATATAAGTCAAATTTGGTTGTGGTGTATTTTTTTTTTCATGTGCTTTTGAATTCACTTTCAACTCATTCTTTGAGGATTTTTGCATCTGTAGTCAGAAATAGTAACCTATGATTTTCTTTTCCAGTAGCGCCTTTATCTGGCTTTGTGTCTGTGCATTGCAGGCCTCATAAAATGAGTTTGAAAGTGTTCCCCCTGCTTCAGTATTTTGGTGGAGTTTGAGAAGGACTGGCATTAATTCTTCATTAAATGTTTGATAGAATTTACCAGTGAAGCCATCTGGTCCTGGGCTTTTCTTTGTTGGGAGGTTTTTGATTAACAGATTTAATCTGCATACTGGTTATGGGTCTTTTCAGATTTTTTGTTTCTTCATGATTCAGTCTTGATAGGTTCTGTATTCTAGGAATTTTCTTATTTCTTCAGTGTTGTCCAGTTTGCTGACATAGAGTTGTTTATAGTTATCTTTATGATCCTTTGTATTTTTCTGGTATCAGTTGTAATGTCTCATTGTATATTTCTTTGAGAGAGAGAGAGAGAGTGTGTATGTGTGTGTGTGTGTTTTAGTAAGTCTAGCTGGAGTTTTGCCAGTATTATCTTTTCAAAAAACTTTTATTTTTTTCCTATTATTTTACTATCCTTTATTTCACTTATTTCTGCTCTTTATAATTTTCTTCCTTTCTATTGATTTTGGACTTAGTTTCTTCTTTTAGTTCCTTGAGGTATATAAAATTAGTTTGATTCTAGATCTTCTGTTTTAATGTAGAGATTTATTGCTTAAACTCCCTTCTTTGTACTGCTTTTGCTGTATCCCTTAAGGTTTGGTATGTTGTATTTTAGGTTTTATTTGTTTCAAGGTATTTTCTTATTTCCTTTCTGATTTCTTCTTTGACTCTCATTATTGTTCAAGGGTGTGTTTAATTTCCACATATTTGTGAGTTTTCTTTCTTCCTCTTTCTTTTTTCTTTCCCTCCCTCCTTCCCTCCCATCCTTCCTTTTTTCCTTCTTTCCTTCTTCTCTCCCTTCCTTCCCTTCCTCCCTCTTTCCTTCCCTCCCCACCTTTTTTTCCTGTTGATTTTTAGTTTCATTCCATTGTGAACAGAAAAGATAGTTGATTTGATTTCAGTCTTAAATTTAAGACTTGTTTTGTGATGTAACACGTGATCTATCCTGGTGAATGTTACATATACACTTAAGAAGAATGTGTATTCTGCTGTTTGCAGAAAGTTCTGCATGTATGTGTTAGCTTCATTTGATCTGTAGTGTTGTTCTAGTCTTCAGTTTCTTCATAGATTTTGTCTCCATGTTCTGTCCATTACTGGAAGTGGAATATTGAAATGCCCTACTATTGTACTGCTGTTTACTACTTTATTCAGTTCTGCACATACTTGCTTTGTTTATTTAGATGCTCTGATGTTACGCATAATATACTAGTGTGTCTATTACTTATAATTGTTAGGTCTTCTGGTGAATTTACCTTTTTATCATTTAACGTCTTTTACCTTTTTGGACACTTTTTGACTTAAAGTCAGTTTTGGTTGATATAACCTTCTGTCTTCTCCTTTGGTTACTGTTTGCATGGAGTATCTTTTTCATCTTGTCGCTTTCAGCCTGTGTATGTTCTTAAACCTAATGTGGTTTCTGGTAAGCAAGTCTAGTGGTAATGAACTCTCTCAGCTTTTGTTTGTTTAGGAAAGACTGTCTTGCCTTCATTTTTGACGACACTATTACTGGATATACTGTTCTTTGTTGGCAGCTTTTTTCTTTCAGCTCTTCATCCCACACCCTTCTGGCTTGTAAGGTTTCTGCTGAGAAATCCACTTCTTGTATTATGAGGTTCCTTTGTACATGACAAGTTGCCTTTTCCTTGTGCTTTCAAAATACTCACTTTTACTTTTGACAGTTTGATTATAATTTTTCTCAGTGTGTATTTCTTTGAATTTCTCTTTTTTAGGTTTCTCTGGGCTTCTTGGATCTGTATGTCCATTTCCTCCCCCAGATTTGGGAATTTTTCAGACATTATTTTTTTGAATAAGGTTTCAGGTCATTACTCTTTCTCTTTTCCTGCTGTGCATACATTGGTCTGCTTTTTGGTGTCCCATAGGTTCCTTAAGCTTTCTGTATTCTTTTTCATTTTTTTCTTACTGGTCTTGTGATTGAATGATTTCCAGTGACCTTTCTTAGAGTTCTCTGATCCTTTCTTCTGCTTGATTTAGTCTTCTGTTGAACTTCTCTTTTAAATTTCTTATTAAAGTTATATTCTTCAGCTTTATGATTTCTGTTTATTATTATTGTATATTTCCTTTCTTCCTGTTGAAATTCTCACTTTGTTCATCCATTGTTCTTCCAACTGCAGCATTTTTATGATGGTTATTTTGAATTATCTTTCTGGTAAATCTTGGAGCTGTGTTTCATTTGGGTCTGTTTCTTTCTGGAGATTAATCTTCTTTCCTTTGTTTGGAACACATTGACCTATTTCTTCATCTTCCTTGACTGACTTTTGGTGTCTGTGCATTAGACAGAACAGTTACAGCCCCACTCTTCATGGACTGGTCCAATATTTTAGAAGATACCTCCCTGCCCCGCTGTCCGGGTGGCCAGAGATTCTGGTGACCACTCAACCCTTCATGCTAGTCCAACACACTTCTTCTTCTTCTTCTTTTTTTTTTTTTTTTCTGTATCTCCCAAGTGTCTAAGGTATGCTGAATCCCCTCAGTGCACTGTAACAAATGAACTTAAAGCCCTTTCTGAGGTGTCCTTCAGAAAAGGTGGATTGTTCTATGATCCATCCAACTCTTTCTCTCCCTATGGAGAAGGTGGCAGCTGTTCCCCCCACGTCCCATCCACTAGCTCTGTGCTGAGTCAGGGGAGGGCCTATGGGAACTGCTACCCAAATTCTGTTTCTGCTGTCACAATCTCCCTGGTGGCTAATTAGCCAGGTCTTATCAATGCCTCATGAAAGGGTCTCCTGCCTTTCATGACCCTCTTCCCTCCCTTTGGGTAACCCCCGAAAAGTTGGGGCATTGGACTTGCGGGCTTTTCTCCTTCCCAAGAAGAAGCTGGAGGTGGAGGGTTTTATCCTGTGTTGGGGGTGGATCTTCTGGCAGAAGGGTGTCCAATATCTCCCTAGCAGCTTTGGTGAGTCTGATTTTGTGTTCATCCAGCCTTCAGGTACCTTTCAGATATTAGATTCTGGATTTCTCACCAAAGGGAATTTTTCTGTGAATTGTTCCTGAATTGATGTATTTGTTGGAGGGGGAGAAGAGACCAGAGATTCCTACTCTCCCATCTTGCTGATATCACTCCTGCCAAGATACTGATTTTTAATTTTTAATTGATATTTGAAGTACAAACAACTGATTTCTAGCAATTTTAATGTATTTGGGTTATTGCTAGCTTCTTAGAAACTTTTGAATTTTGCTTTTAGAGATTAAAGAAAGGTTTTAAGGGAATGGCCTATGTAACACTTTACAAATGCTAATGTAAAAGAGGGTAGCATAAAAACTGTATTCTAGGGGAGCCTGGGTGGCTCAGTGGGTTAAGCCACTGCCTTCGGCTCAGGTCATGATCTCGAGGTCCTGGGATTGAGTCCCGCATCGGGCTCTCTGCTCAGCAGGGAGCCTGCTTCCCTCTCTCTCTCTCTCTCTGCCTGCCTCTCTATCTACTTGTGATCTCTCTCTGTCAAATAAATAAAATCTTTAAAAACAAACAAACAAAAAAAAACCTGTATTCTAGTTGGTAAATTTGTCTACTATAGGAATATACTTAGCAGTTCCAAACTAGCCTGTGCAAATAGTAGAGTTGAACAAAGAGCTAAATTAATAGTATGAGATGATAACAAAGAAAAGTTATAATTAAGGGACAAAGGCTAGAACAAGCCACATTGTGCTTGATTATCCTCCAGTGTTTCTGTATGTAAATATGTACATATGTATACATGGAAAGAAATATAGAGATATAATGTGGTCATATATGGTTTAGTATAAGTTTGTATGTTTCCTACTGTGTTTGCTGAGAGGACCTAGAAGCAGTGACACCCCACTAGCAATATTCATCTTGTTTCCAGATCTTGTTTTTCATTATTTTTTTTAAAACTTCATTTATTTGACAGGGAGTGCATAAGCAGGGGGAGCGGCAGATAGTGGGAGAAGCAGGCTCCTGGCTGAGCAGGGACCCCAGTGCAAGAGTCGATCCTAGGACTCTGGGGTTGTGACTTGAGACAAAGGGAGCCGCTTAACCAACTGAGCCACCCAGGTGCCCGCAGATCTTTTTAAAACGCGGTTCTCTAATAAAAATGGAACAGAGGTCTCTGGAAAAATGGCTGCTTCTGAGACAGTGGCAGGGAAAGTACAAGATGACCCTCTGGAACTTCTTATACTACCAGAAAGTGGCTGTCCAGTTGTTTCAGCACCATTTGATGAAAACACCACGTGTTCTCCATTGTATTACCTTTGCTCTTTTGTTGGAGATCACTTGACTGTTTTTATGTGGGTCTATTTCTGGTGCTCTCTGTTTATCTGTTTTCTTTTCTTTGGCCAATACCACATTGTCTTCATTACTGTGTCTTTATAGTAAGTCTTAAAGTAGCATCAGGTCCTTCAACTTAGTTCTTCTCCTTCAATATTGAGTTGGCCATTCTGGGTCTTTTGCCTCTCCATATAAACTTTAGAGTTATCCTGTTGCTATCTCTTAAATAATTTGCTGTGATTTTGATTTGGACTGTGTTGAGTCTGTAGTGCTAATTATAAGAACTAACATCTTGACAATATTGGATCTTCCCATCCATGAACTTGGAATATCCCTCCATTTATTTAGTTCATTTTAAATTGTTCATCAGGGCACCTGGGTGGCTCAGTGGGTTAAGCCTCTGCCTTCAGCTCAGGTCATGATCTCAGGGTCATGTGATCGAGTCCTGTATCGGGCTCTTTGCTCGGCAAGGAGCCTGCTTCCTCCTCTCTCTCTCTGCTTGTCTCTCTGCCTACTTGTGATCTCTCTCTGTCAAATAAATAAATAAAAAGTTCACCAAAGTTTTGTAGTTTTCCTTATGTAGATCTTTTACATATTTAATGAGATTTATGCCTAAATATATTTTGGGTTGCTAATACAAATGCTGTTGTGTTTTTAATTTCAAATTCTGCTTGTTCATTGTTGTTAAATAAGCAGTTGATTTTTTTTCTTTAAAGATTATTTATTTATTTGACAGAGAGATCACAATTAGGCAGAGAGGCAGGCAGAGAGAGGGGTGGGGGAAACAGGCCCCCAGCTGAGCAGAGAGCCCCATGCAGGGCTTGATCCCAGGACCCTGAGATCATGACCTGAGCTGAAGGCAGAGGCTCAACCCACTGAGCCACCCAGGTGCCTCAACAATTGATTTTTGTATGACCATCACATCGTGTAACCTTACTAATAATTGTTATCACCATGTTATTTTTTAGTGGTGCTTTTGGGTTTCTATGTAGGCAGTTGTGTTATATATAAACAAAGTTATACTTCTTCCCAATCTGTTACCTTCTATTTTCTTTTCTTAGTACATTAGCAAGGACTTCCAGTGTGATTTTGAAAAGGAGTGGTGAGAGGGAGTGTCTTTACCTTGTTCCTGAGTTTAGCAGAAAAGCTTCTAGTTTCTTAACAGTGAGTGTAATGTTAGTTACAGGTTCTTTGTAGGTATTCTTTGTCAGACTGAAGAAGTTCCCCTTATTCTTAGCTTATCGAGAGTTTTGATCATGAATGGGTACTGAATTTTGTTAAGTTCTTTTTCTTTGTGTATTGGTGTGATCGTGTGGTTTTTCTTCTTCAGCCTGTTGATGTGTAATGGATTACATTAATTTTTGCATTTTGATCCAGCCTTGCATACCTGGAATAATTCCACTTGGTTGTAGTATTTAATTCTTTTTAACATTGTTGCATTAGATTTGCTAATATTTTGTTGAGAATTTTTATAGCTATGTTTATGAGAGATATTGGTCTGCTGTTTTATATTCTTGTAATGTTTTTGTCTGCTTTTAGTTTTTGACTGATTCTGACCTCAGAAAGAGTTAGGAAGTAGTCTCTCTGCTTCTCTTTTCTGGAATAGATTGTGGAGAATTTGTATAATTTCTTCCTAAATGTTTGGTAGAATTCACTAGAGAACTCATCTTGCCTCTTTATGTTTTTGAAAGTTACTGGCTATTAGTTTAATAACTTTAACAGATACAGTCCTTTTCAGATCATCTTTCCTTTTGGTTCTTTTTAGTTGATTGTTTGGGCTAATTAGGGCTCATGGCTTCTATTGTTATCTTTTATACACATTTAGAATTATTAAAAGATTTTCAGAGTACTCCATGATAAATTATTTTAAATTTGTTTTGTATATATTTCTATGGGATACTAATAAAATAAATCTCTTTCCTTCCAGCCTAGTGTGTTAATTGTAACCTACAAGGAACCTGAAAAATCATCTTCTCAGTTTGGATCCTACAAACAAGCTGAATGGAGGCCAGATAGTACCATGATAGCTGTGTCAGTAAGTAGAGTTTTAAATTTTAATAGTGTTTTCTTATGAAATCAACATTGCATCTGAATTTGATTATTTTAGATGACTTCATTTCAGTCTTTTCCACTCATTAGCATTTATCTTCTGTGATAGGAATCGCTGTACCGATTCTTCTATTGCTATTCTTAATTATATCTTTTTGTGATTCTTCTGTTTCTTTCCTTCCCTAATATAGTGCCCTGTATCCTTTTCTCTTTATTCTTTTCACTTTCCTATTTTGTCCTTGAAGTCTAATCCAAAATCATAAAGCTTTCATCTCTATTCTCATGGGATGCTTCCAAATTTATGTTTTAAGGCGGACCTTAACAATGTCTCAAAAAAATGGCAGTAGTTATATTTTTTGCCACATTAAATTTTCATATCCCTTTGGATCTATTTCTGCATTTCTTCTCTGTTCCATTAATGTGCTTAGATCTGGTCAATTTTACCTTTTCCATCTGTGTTTTGTCACTGTCATTTTTGGACTGTCATCACCTAATTTGAATAGCAGTCATATATGGTTAATATTTATTGAGTATCTTGTATGTAAGTACTATTATATTCACTATGTGGATCATTGCATTTAAATTTTAAATTGACACTTGGAGTCCATACTGTTGTCTTTCATCATATATGAAGTTATATTGAAAGCTGAGGAAGTAAGTTTTATTCAAAGTTATACAGCTGGTGTGTATTAGAAAGAAGGGATAAATTAGGTATTTAGATTCCATTTACTGTAAGGCATAACTTCTAGCATGCTTTGCTTTATTGTGCATTGAAGTTACTGCATGTTTTATAAATTGAAGGTTTGATAATTTTGATAATTCTCACAATATTTCAAGACTTCATTATTGTTATATTTGTTATAGTCATTTGTGATCAGTGATCTTTGATATTACTGTTGAATTTGTTTTAGGGTGCCACAAACAGTGCCCACAAACTTAATCCATGAATGTTGGGTGTGCTCTGACTGTTCTACTGGTCCACTGTTTCCCTGTCTTTCTCTGGGGTCTCCTAATCTCCTAAAAAACAACTATATGGAAATCAGGTCAGTTAATAACCCTACAACGGCCTGTAAGTGTTCAAGCGGAAGGGGAAGCTGCATGCCTCTCACTATCAGCCAGAGGCTAGACATGACTAAAGCTCAGTGAGGAAGGCGTGTTGAAAGCTGAGGCCTCTGATGCCGGTTAGCCAGGTTGTGAATCGAAGGAAAAGCTCCTGAAGGAAATTAAAAGTGCTACCTCAGTGAACACAGGAATGATAGGAGAGTGAAACTGCTTTATTGCTGATACAGAGAACATTTAGTGGATAAGAGGTCCAACCAGCCACGACATTCTCCTCAGCCAAAGCGGAAGGCCCCGACTCTCTCTTCAGTTCTGTGCAGGCAGAGAGAGGGGAGGAAGCTGCAGGAGCGAAGCCTGAAGCGAGCAGAGATCGTGCATGAGGTTTAAGGAAGGAGGCCGCGTCCGTGGCACGAAAGTGCAAGGCGAAGCAACACGCGCTGCCGTAGGAGCTGCAGCAAGTGACCAGGAGATCCAGAAAATCCGGAAGATCGAGAACGTTCCCGAAGGCGGCTGCACTGACCAGCAGATTTTCAGGGTGGATGCGGGAGCCTCCCACGGGAAGAAGGTGCCATGGAGGACTTCCCTGGCTGGACAGGAGGAGTCAGTGCTGCCTTCACAGCTTCCACGGACAGGCTGATGGTCTGGTCGGGGCCAGTGCAGTTGGTGACTTTTAACGTGTAGCAGGTGCTGATTTATCATGTCTCCAATCCTAGGGCCCTAGGAATTACGTCAAGTCCCCTC
The DNA here is from genome assembly GCF_922984935.1 of Meles meles. Classification (NCBI taxonomy): domain Eukaryota; kingdom Metazoa; phylum Chordata; class Mammalia; order Carnivora; family Mustelidae; genus Meles; species Meles meles. The sequence continues at coordinate 16,976 of NW_025721387.1, forward strand.
TGCCTGTGCTCTGTGAATGGAACAGCAGAACCTAGAGGACAGGACATCTGTTCACAGCATGATGTACTCAGTGTTTTAAGCCCATTGTTGAGACCCGCCTGAGGAAAAAAAAGAAAGATTCCTTTCACATTATCATCACTTACCGACTGTGCACCTGATCGCCGCAGAGTTCTGATGGAGTCGGACAGTGAGATTTACGTTGTTTTCTTGTCTGCTAACACAACATCCGTTCTGCAGCGCATGGATCGAGGAGTCATTTCAAGTGGAAACGAGTCTTTTTTTTAATTTTTTAATCAATTATGTTCATTTTTTATTGGAGTACAAGAGTGTTATACTAGTTGCAGGGGTGCAGGGGTGCAGTATAATGATTCAGCAGTGGTTACTCGGCGCCCATCAGGATAAGTGGGCTCTTGAGTCCTGGATCGCTCGCCCATCCCCCCTCCCCTTCTGGCAACCACCCGTTGGTTCTCTGTATTTAAGAGTCTTTGTCTCTGTTTTTCTTTGTTTTGTTTCTTACTCAAGTCTTCTTCCTTAAGAAGTACATTTCACAGGACTCTACCTGCCATACGTAGTGATTCCTCGGATGGAGCTGGGCAAGGTCAATTGAAAACCTTCTGGGGAAGATTCACCGTCCTAGACGCATTCATGATTCATGGGGAGCCACCAACATCTCAGCGTTATTGGGAATTTGGGAGAAGTGGATTCCAGTCTTCATGGATGACTTTGAGGGGTTCAGGATTTCAGAGGAAGAGGTCTCTGCGGGAGTGGTGGAGATAGCAAGAGAGCCAGAATCAGAAGTGGAGCCTGAGGATGGGACGGACCCGCTGCAGACTCCGGATACAGCTTGAATGCATGAAGGGTTGCTGCCGACGAATGAGCAGAGAAAGTGGTTTGTGGAGGTGCCGCGAAGCCTGTTGAAATGACAACAGAGGGTTTGGAATCTCGCATCAGCTTAGTGGATAGAGCAGCAAGTGGGTTTGGGAGGTTTGTTTGACCCCACGATTTTGAAAGTTGTGTGGGTAAAAGCTATCAGAGAGCACTGCAGGCTGCCCAGAAAGTTTCATGAAGGGAAGAGTCAGTCGATGCACCAGACTTCATTGTTGCTTTAAGAAGTGGCCACAGCCACCCTGACCTTCAGCAACCGCCACCCTGTTCAGTCAGCAGCCATCACCGGCAAAAAGATTTTGAGTTGCAGAAAGCTCAGATGATAGCGTTTTGTTAGCAATCAAGTATTTTTTAATTAAGGTATTACATTGTATTTTAAACATAATGCTCTTGCATACCAAAAAATCAACAGTATAGTATAAATGTAACTTGTATATGCACTGGAATACCTAATTTGTTTATTGTGAAATTCACTTTACTGATATGTTCTGTAACTGAAGCCACAACATCTCAGAGGTATGCCTGTCTTCTTAACTTCTACATTAACTTACCTCTCTGCTCTTTGTCCTTTTTTTAGTCTATGCTACGTAGTGCTGACCAGGTTAATCATTGGAAAATGGTCCACATTATCAAAATACTGAGTAGTTCCTCAGTTCTGCAGACTTCCAGCTACCTACCAGTCTGCTCTCCTGCCTGTTTTTGTAAGGATAATGAATTAAAATTAGTTCAGCATATTTAAATTATTAAGAAAAAAATCAAAGAGAAATATTTTTGACATCTGAAAATTATAAATTTTATTTTTTAACATGTTTTTTAATTTGGAGTGTAATTAATATACAGTGTTAATTATTTTCAGGTGTAAAAAAATTATTCAGCAATTCTGTACATTTCTCAGTGCCCATCAAGATAAGTATACTCTTGGGACATGTAGGTGGCTCAGTGGGTTAAAGCTTCTGCCTTTGGCTCAGGTCATGATCCCAGGGTCCTGGGATTGAGTCCCACATTAGGCTCTCTGCTCAGTGGGGAGTTTGCTTCCCCCTCTGTCTATCTGCCTGTGTCTCTGCCTACTTGTGATCTCTGTCTATCCAATAAATAAAATCTTTGGGGGAAAGAAAAAAAAGATAAGTGTACTTTTAATTCCCTTTATGTATTTCACCCATCCTCCCACACAACTCTTCTGCGGTAACCACCAGTCAGTTTGTTCTCTCTTGTATTTGTCTGGTTCTTTTTTTTTTTTTTTCTTTTTTCTTAAATTCTACAAATGAGTGAAAACATACGGTATGTGTCTTTTTCTAACTTATTTCACTTAGTGTTCTACTGTCCAGTTCCATCCATGTTGTTGTTGATGGCACGATTTCAGTCATTTTTATGGCTGAGTAATATTCCATTGCATATATATATATATACCTCACTTCTTTATCCTTTCATCTGGGGATGGATACTTGGGTTGTTTCGTAATTTGTCTGTTATAAATAATGCTCCAGTAAACATAGGGGTACGTATATTTTTTCTTTTTTTTTTTTTTTTTTAAAGATTTTATTTACTTATTTGACAGATAGAGATCACAAGTAGGGAGCGAGGCAGGCAGAGAGAGAGAGAGGAGGAAGCAGGCTCCCTGCCAAGCAGAGAGCCCGATGCGGGGCTCGATCCCAGGACCCTGGGATCATGACCTGAGCGAAAGGCAGAGGCTTTAGCCCACTGAGCCACCCAGGCGCCCCCGTATATTTTTTCAAGTAAGTGATATTTACCCAAAGAATATTCAGGTATTTACCAAATATTTTCATATTCTTTCGGTAAATACCCAGAAGTGGAATTACTGGAACAGATAGAAATCCCAAGTGGGATTTCTATTTTTAATTTTTTAAGGAACCTCCATACTACTTTCCACAGTAGCTGCAACAGTTTGCATTCCCACCAAAAGTGCTTGATGGTTCCTTTTTCTCTGTCTTCACTAACAGTTATTTCTTGTGTTTTTGTTTGTCTGTTTTTGTTTTTGTTGGAGGCTCAGGTGGCACACGACTGTTCATAAAATGACTTCAGAGGTAGGAGCTGTGGTGTTTTTGGTTCTAGCTATTCTGACAGGTATGAGGTGATATCTCCTTGTGGTTTTGATTTGCATTTCCCTGAGGATGAGTGATGTTGACCATCTTGTCATGTGCCTGTTGGCCATCTGTATGTCTTCTTGGGAAATATGTCTATGCAGGTCTTCTGCCCATTTTTAATTGGATTATTTGGGGGTTTTTTGGTTATTGAGTTGTATAAGTTTATATATTTTGGGTACTAATCCCTTATCAGATATATCATTTGCAAGTATCTTATCCCATTCAGTAGGTGGCCTTTGTGTTTTGCTGGTTTCCTTCCCTGTGCAAAAAGCTTTGTATTTTGGTTTCGTTTCTATAGTTTGCTTTTGTTTGCCTTGTCAGAGGAGACAATCTAGAGAAACGATTCTTCGGCCAAACTCAACGGAATTACTGCCTGTGTTTTCCTCTAGGGATTTTATGATCAGGTCTCACATATTTAGGTCTGTAATCCTTTCTGGGTTTAGTTTTGTGTATGGTGTAAGAAGGTGGTTCAGTTTCATTCTTCTGTACTTCGCTCTCCAGTTTTCCCAGCATTATTTGCTGAAGAGAGACTGTCTTTTCTCCATTGTATGTTCTTACCTTCTTTTTAAACAGTGAATTGACCGTGTAATTGTTGGTTTATTTCTGGGCTCTTTATTCTGTTATATTGATCTATATGTCTTTGTGCCAGTACCATGCTATTTTGATTATGACAGCTTCATTGTATATGTTGTAGTCTGGGATTGTGATTACCTACAGCTTTGTTCCTCTTTATCAAGGTTGCTTTGGCTATTTGGGTTCTTTTGCAGTTTCATACAAATTGTGCCTTTTTTTTTTTTTTCTAGCTCTGTGAAAAAAAGTTGTTAATACTTTGATAAGTATTGCATTAAATCTGTAGATTGCTTTAGGTAGCATGGACATTTTAACAACGTTGGTTCTTCTAGTCCATGAGCATGGAATATCTTTCCATTTGTTTGTGTCACCTTCAGTTTCTTTCATCAGTGTTTTCTGTTTTCAGAGTCTAAGCCTTTTACCTCAGTTAAGTTTATTCTTACGTATTTTATTCTTTTTAGTGTAATTGTAAATGGGATTATTTTTACATTTCTTTTTTTTGCTACTTCATTATGAATGTATAGAAATGAACAAAATTTCTGTATATTAACTTAATATCATGACTTTACTGAATTCGTTTATCAGTTCTAGTAGTATTTTGGTAGGCGGAGTCTTGAGGATTTTCTATATGTAGTATCATGTTATCTACAAATAGTGAAAGTTTTACTTTACTAATTTGATTTTTTTCTTTTCTTTTTGGTCTAATTGGTGTGGCTAGATCTTTGACTACTATATTGAATAAAAATGGTGAGAATGGACATTTTTGTCTTTATTATGTTGAGGTATGTTTACTGTAAAATTTCTTTGTTGAGAGTTTTTATCCTGGATGGAAGTGGTGCTTTGTCAGATGCTTTCTCTGCATCTTTTGAAATGATCATATGACTTTTATCCTTTGTCTTGTTAATGTGATGTATCATGCTGATTTTGAGCATACTGAACTACCTTTGCTTCCCTGGAATAAATCCCACTTGATTGTGGTGAGTGATTTTTTTTTTTTTTTAAATGTACTATTGTATTCTGTTTGCCAATACTTTGTTGTGGATTTTTCACCTGTGTTCATCAGAGATAGTGGTTTCTAATTTTCTTCCTTTGTAATATTTTTGTCTGGTTTTTGTATCATGGTAATGCTGGCCTCATGGAGTAAATTTGGGTAATGCTGGCCTCATAAAGTACGTTTGGAAGCTTTTGTTTCTCTTCTGTTTTGGGGGGGAATAGTTTGAAAAGAATAGGTATTAACTCTAACTGTTCGGTAGAGTTTACCAGAGAAGCTTTATGGACTTTTGTTTGTTGGGAGTTTTTAAATTACTGGTTCAGTTTCTTTGCTGGTAATTGATCTGTTCACATTTTCTATTTTGTCCTGCTTTCAATTTGAAGGTTAATGTGTTTCTAGGTATGTATCCATTTCTTCTAGGTCATTCACTTTGTGGGCCTGTAATTTTTTATAATATTCTCCTGATAGTCTTTGTATTTCTGTGGTGTCTATTGTTAATTCTCCTCCTTCATCTGATATTAGTTACTTGAGTTCTCTCTCTCTTGTTTTGATGAGTCTGGCTAAAGGTTTACCAATTTTTTTTTATCTTTTCAGCGAACCAGCTCCTGGTTTCATTGACCTATTCTATTGTACAGGTGTGTGGGCATGTGTGTCTGTGTATGTATTTTTGCTCTAGTCTTCATTATTTATTTTCTTCTACTGGCTTTGGGTTTTCTTTGTTCTTTTCCTCTCTCCTCTACCTTTAAGGTTAGTTTAAGGATTTTCTTGTTTTTTGAGGTAGGGTTGGGTTGCTATAATCTTCCCTCTTAGAATAGCTTTTGCTGCATCCCAAAGATTTTGGGCTCTTTATCTTCAGTTTTCCTTATTTCCATGTAGGTTTTCATTTCTTGTTTGATTTCTTCATTGACCCATTCAATGTATAGTAGCATGTTATTTATTCTCCTTATTTTTTGTTCTTTTCAGATTTTTACTTGTGATTGATTTCTAGTTTCATTCCCTTATGGTCAGAAAAGATGCATGGTATGATTTCAGTCTTTTTTTTTTTTTAAGGTTTTATTTATTTATTTGACAAACAGAGCACAAGTAGGCAGAGAGGCAGGCAGAGAGAGAGAGGAAGGGAAGCAGGCTCCCTGCTGAGCAGAGAGTCCGTAGCGGGGCTCGATCCCAGGACCCTGGGATCATGACCTGAGCCGAAGGCAGAGGCTTTAACCCACTGAGCCACCCAGGCGCCCCATGATTTCAGTCTTTTTAAAAATTTATTGAGATTTGTTTTGTGCCCTAATGTGTAATCTGTTCTGGGGAGGTATACTACATGTGTATGAAAGTAATGTGTAATCTGTTGGTTTTGGATAGAACATCCTGAGTATTTTTTCTTTTAGGTCCATATGGTCCAATTTGTTATTCAGAGCCATTGTTTCCTTGTTCAGTTGTCTGGGTGATCTGTCTGTTGAGGCAAGTGGGGTGTTAAAGTCTTCTGCTGTTAGTATGTTACTGTTGATTTCTTTCTTTATGTCTGCTGCTAGTTGATTTATGTATTTTGGCGCTTGCACATTGAGTGCATAAATAGTTAAAATTGTTGCATGCTCCTGTTGGACTGTTCCTGTATCATTTTGTAGTGTCCTTTGTTTCTTGTTACAGTCTTAATTCTAAATTTTTTTTTTTTTGGATTTAAGTATTGGTTCCCCAGCTTTCTTTTCATTTCTCTTTGCGTGTAAATGTTTTCCATCCCTTCCCTTTGAATATGCATGTGTCTTTAGGTCTGAAGTAAGTGTTAGGCAGCATAAAGATGGTCCTTACTTTTTTATCCATTCAGTCAGCCAGTATCTTTTGACTAGAACATTAATCCATTTACATTTAAGGTAATTATCATTAGATATGTACTTAATGGCATTTGTTACTTGTTTAATGGTTGTTTTTGTAATTGTCTGTTTTTCCCTTGCTCTCTTATCTTGTGGTTGGATGTCCTTTAGCAATATGCTTTTATTCCATTCACTTTTTTTTTAAGATTTTATTTATTTATTTGACAGAGAGAGAGAGAGCACAAATAGGCAGAGCAGTGGGCAGAGGGAGAAGGAGAAGCAGGTTCCCCGCTGAGAAGAGAGCCCAATGTGGGGTTGGATCCCAGGACCCTGGGATCATGACCTGAGCCGAAGGCAGCCACTTAGCCAACTGAGCCACTCAGGCACCGCTCCATTCACTTTATGTGTGTCTGTTACAGGTTTTTGATTTGTGGTTACCATTAGGTTCATATATAGCATCTTAAGCAGATGACAGTTAAGTTTGAACCCATTCTAAAAGCACTGAATTTTTACTTCTGTGAATGTTTTATATGATTTCATACTTCATGTCATTTTATTTTGTATATTCCATGACCGAATTTTGTGGGTATAATTGATATTACTGATCTTGTGCTTTAGTTGCTGCACAGGTGTTTTTTTTTTTTTAAGTGATTAATCTGTGTTTGTATTTACCGGTGGAATTTCATAATTTTCTTACTGCTGAGTATTGCCTTTTCACTCAAAAAATTCTCTTTAATATTTCTTGTGAAGCTGATTTAATGGTGAACTCCTGTAACTCTTGTTTGTTTGGGAAACTCTCTGTCCTTTTCTGAATGATAACCTTTCTGGGTAGATATTCACAGTTCCACATTTTATTCTTTTCAGTAGTTATATCATGCCACTCTCTTCTAGCCAGCAGTTTCTGCTGAAAAACTAGAGAGATTTTCAGCTATTATTTATTTAGATAAATTTTCTGCCCCTTTTTCTATCTCTACTCTTTCTGGGAGCCTTACAAATTGCATGCTAATATGCTTGATGATGTTGCTCATTTCCCTTTACAGATTTTCATTTTTTATTGTTCCTTTTACTTTTTGCTGCTCAGCTGTGTTGCTTTCCATTATTCTGGACTCCAGGTCACTGTGGGTTCTTCTGCCTCCTCTAATCTACTACTCATTCCCTCTAGGGTATTTTTTTCCCAGTAAGCCCTTTCGGGTATTTTTAATTTCAGTTATTGATTATTCATCTCTGATTGGCTCTTTTTTGTATTTCCTGTCCCTTTGTTGGAGGTCTCGCAGAGATTCTCCATTTTTTTTTCTTAAGTACAGTGAGTGACTTTCAGTGACCATCACTTTGAATTCTTTTTTTTTTTTTAAGATTTTATTTATTTATTTGACAGAGATCACAAGTAGGCAGAGAGGCAGGCAGAGAGAGAGGAAGGGAAGCAGGCTCCCTGCTGAGCAGAGTGCCTGAAGCAGGGCTTGATCCCAGGACCCTGGAATCATGACCTGAGCCAAGGGCAGAGGCTTTAACCCACTGAGCCACCCAGGCAAGCCAGGCATTCTTTTTTTTTTTTAAAGATTTTGTTTATTTATATGACAGAGATCCACATTGAATTCTTTATCAGGCATACTGCTTATTTCCATTTCGTGTAGCTCTTTTGCTTTGGGTTTGTCCTGTTCTTTCATTTGGGACATACTCTTTTGTCTCCTCATATTGTCTCTCTGTGTTTGTTTCTCTGTATTAGGGAAGTCATCTGTGTCTCCTCTTCAAAATAGTGGCCATAGGAAGAAGAGACCTCGTGGTGCCCTGTACCACAGTGTTCCCTATTTACCAGAGCCAGCACGCATTTCACAGGAGTTTTCTGTGTGGGTACGCTGGGCAGGGTTTGGTCCCTGTGCTGTTAAAGGGCCATTCTTGGGCTGCCATGGGCTTGTAGTTGGGTGGTGTCTGCTCTCCCGTCAGATGCTGTTCTCAGCCCATCTGCTGGGTCCGCAGTCTTACCAGACTAAGGGGTACTTTCCCTGTGTGTCCCTGAGGGGCTTTCTTTTGTGGGCAGGACCTGTAGTCAAACCAGATGTCTGCCCTAGTCCATCTTCCGGGGCTGTAATCCGGTGTGTGTATGGTGTGTATGGTTTTATATTCCATTCTCTCCAGAGGAGGCCTCACTTGAGAGTGGTGCTGGTCCCTGCTGGATTGTTTGGAGGGTATGTCTTGGCAGGCACTGTGGTGGGTTGGATGGGGCTGGGTGTGGTATTAGCAAGGTAAGTGATGAGTGTTCATGCTTGGTTACTATTAGTGTCAGATTCTCTAAGCTGGGGTGGGGGATAGAGAAATGGTGCCCACCAGCTCTTTTGTTCTTGGACTAGTCTTCTGAAGATCCCTGTCACTTCAGTGTGTGTTCTGATATTAGTAAATACATATGCTTCGTGTGTACCCCAGCCTTCTCTTCAACCGCTGCTTCTGTGCTGTCTGTATCTCTTCCAGCTTGTTTGTTGTGCTGGGTCTTTAAGGGTGGGGACTCAGTTTCGGGTTGCCCTCCACCTTTTCCAGAGCTAAGTCTGCTGGTTTTTAAAGTACTTGGAGTTCAGCCTGCTCGTTTCCACACGAAGTGTTTTGGGGACTCTTCTTCCTTGAGCGATTCTTCTCTGCTTGAAGTTCACGGTTTGGGGTCTGCTTCTCTCCCTTCTCCATGCTTGTGGTTTCCCTCCCATTTGTGCTTAGTCTCCCCAGGAGCTTGGTTCCCAGTGGAGCTTCTGCTCCTCCTGCTCTTTTGATGTGTCCTCTGTCTGACTAACTGTGGAAAGTCTGTTTTGCCAGTATGCAGGTAGCCTTGTCTTGTCTTGCTTCTCTTCCCTTCTCTCTTCTTTTCTTTTTTTGAGAGAGAGTATGAGCCTGGGTGGGTGGTGCGCGGAAAGGGAAGGAGGGAGAGGGAGAGAGAGAGAATCCTAAGCAGCCTCCATACCCAATGCAGAGCTGACAGGAGGCTTGATCCCACAACCCAAAGATCATGACCTGAGCGAAAATCAAGATTCAGGCCTTTAATTGAGGCACCCAGGTGCCCTTAGGTCATTTTCTGAGTTAGTTTTACTGACGTGGCTGTTATCTAGGTGTATCTTCCATTATCTGAATTTTAAATTTCCTGTCCTTAAGTAATGTTGGAGTATGAAAATGCTAATTTATTCAGAGCACTTCCCTGGCCGTTTCCAGGCTTCAGTAGCTGAGTCAGGTAGTCCTACAGCAGCCTTCCATGGTGCTCTATCTCTTCTCTTTTGTGCTCAGTGCATGTTAGAGTGACACGTTTATAGATGTTTCAGGTGCCACACACACTGCCGTACTGTGGCATCCTGTATAATGTTTATTATTAGTGCAGACCTAGAATGTCAAAAGAACAAAAGAAGAGAAAAACAGGTTTTGAATGTCATTCTTCTAAAATACATTGGAGTATAGATTAATTTATTATTGGACTGGATGAGAAATTATTGTCTTAATTATGCAGTGACCCTGTAGCAGAGCCAAAAGAATACAATAAAAGTTGGCATTATCCAACTTAGTATTTATCGCAGTATTCCCAACTCACTGAAATTAATAGAAAAATTAGAATATTTAAAGAATATCTTCATAAAAATCAAAAATGAAAATGAAGGTACAACCAAAGTAAGTTTAGCTGGTTTTTGATGAATTGAGGAAAGTTACAGTACTGCTCATTTTACTTGAATAGTCTGCGTAGAGTGTGAAATGACTGAGAATTACTCCCTGTGAATAATATGTATGGGAGAACTTCAGGCGAAAAGATTTTAAAGAAGTTGAGAAAGCACTAATCAGTACAACCTGAAGTAGAGTCCACTAAGGTGTGTTTTAACTGATAGTGACAAAAATACATGCGGATCAGAAAAGGGCTTAGTTGGACAGCTTACGCAGCTAGTGCACATGGTGGTGTTGAATGCCCGTGGCCATTTTAAGTTGCTAAAAATTGAAGCTGGAGATCCTGACTTGCCTGGTTCCATGGATGTTTGATGACTTAGCAATCAGAGGTAAAGATTTATTGTGATTTTTTTTTAATATTTTATTTATTTATTTATTTGACAGAGGTCACAGTAGGCAGAGAGGCAGGCAGAGAGAGAGGGAGAAACAGGCTCCCCACTGAGCAGCAGCCCGACGCGGGGCTCGATCCCAGGACCCTGAGACCATGACCTGAGCTGAAGGCAGAGGCTTAAACCGCTGAGCCACCCAGGCGCCCGTGTGATTTTTTTTATTTTTTTTTTTTTAAACATTGGGGCTGATTTTGAAATTTTTTGAACTTGAAGAACCACTCATCAGACATTCACTTATTCACCAGACACTGACTAGTCTGGCAGGTAACTTTTGCAGCAAACTTGTTAATGCTTCTACCTGAATTCAGTCAGAGCTACAAATCAGTGCTTATATGTGAGATTCATAGCTGAGATTTATATTTATACATCAAGTCATTTTGGTGACAACTACTATTGTTTGAATCACAGGTAGCGTCAAGCTGCTTTTTTATTTCCCCTGCTGTCAAAAATTAAAAACTAAGATATGTATTTCCAACAAAAATGAGCAGTAGATATATTTTCTGAGCTTATACCCAGTTCCAATAGCATATTTCAGAACTTGATGCAATTGCAAAGAAGATGTCCATATTTCATAATCCATTTAATTGTGCAGATGAGGAGTGTTTCCACTCAGCCTTCAGTTGGAAGTGATTAATCTCCCACATAATGTCATGTTAAAAAGCAAACATCAGGGGAAGAATCTAGTAGACTTGCATACTTACCTACCAGTTGATGACTATATTAAGTTAAAATCCTTTGCTCAGGGATTCGTATCAGTATTTGGCACTACTTATGTGAAAAAAATTTTGAATAAAATATGTAAGATCTCATTATAGGCCAGTAATAGAAGAAACTTTACAGTCAGTTTTGATGAGGGGGAACACTAATTTTAAACCCCAGTTAAGCAAGAATTTTATCCCTATAAAAAGAATTTCATTCTTTTTAGTGGAATTGTATTACAAAGAAAATTTGTGTGTTTTCATTACCATTATATTTAGATTTTTTTAATGGTAAAATTTATGAGAACTTGTTTTCTCTCTGTATTATTCTCTTTTGTTCTCTATATATGATGCTTTGATATCTTGAGGCCTTGTGGACCCTGGAGAGATAGCCCTTCCCCAGGCCAGGCAATTTCTAGAGATAGTGAAAGACTCACCTATTAGTGCACCTTTCATATGCACACCAAACAATACATAACCTCTACCCCCAGATATCATCCTTACAGAGCTCTTGCACTGTGGGCCACTGTTCCCTCTGCCCTCATTACCCGTGGGCCAGGAACAGGTAACTAGAGACAGTCCCTATGTCCTAGTAAAGAGAAAATTAGTCTTGTTAGCTTTCTTTTTAGAGCAGAAATAATTTCACATTAATTTATCAACCTTTTACACTGTACTAAGTGTTAAGAAAAGAAGGTAGAAGAAATTATTCCTTCCTTCAATTTGTAGAGATAAAGTGCATATACAGAAGACAAGATAAAGCCCTCTATTTTTTGGCTATTGAGAATCCATTTTTTATTTGGCATAAGCATTGTTTGTAATCTTTTTTTTTTCTTAAGATTTTATTTTTAAGTAATTTCTACACCCAGTGTGGGGCTCGAACTCACAACCGCAGGATCAAAAATTGCATGCTCCACTGACTGAACCACCCAGGCTCTCCTGTTTAGAGTCTTTATCTACAACTTTGTGGAGATGTTACGATGAATGTAATTTTAACTTGTGGCTTATATTAAATATACTGAGAAAATGCTGACCTGGTCCAAGTGATTTATCATCTCTATTTGTATAATTTAAGACATGAATTAATGTTTTAGCTCATGAATTTTAAAATACATAAAAGATCGTTAAGTGGAGTTGATGAAGAATAAACTTTATTTTTTAGAGTATTTTTAGGTTCACAGCAGAACTGAGGGGAAGGCATAGAGATTTTCTTGGTATCTCCTCCCCCAGCACATGCATAACCCCCCTATTATCCACATCCCCCACCAGAGTAGTACTTTGTTACTACTGAGGAACCTACTTTCACACGCCATTATCACTTGGAATCCACGTATACATTATGGTGCGCTCTTGGTGGTGTACGTTCTGTGGGTTTGGACAAATACAATGATATACCCACCAGTGTATATACAGAGTAGTTTCACTGCTTGAAAAATCCTCTGCTTTACCTGTGATCCTTTTTTCTGTAACCTTTGCAAGTACTGATCTTTCTCACTGTTTTCCTAATTTTGCCTTTTCCAAAATGTCCTGTAGTTGGAATCATACAGTGTGTAGCCTTTTCAGATTGGCTTCTTTCACTTGGCAATATGCGTTTAAGGTTCCTCTGTCTTCATGGCATGATAGCTCATTTCTTTTTAGCGCCATATATATTATTGTTTGGGTACACCGCAGTGTTTTTATCCATTCACTTACTGAAGAATATCTTGATTGCATCCCCATTTTGGCAGTTATGAATAAAGCAGCTGTAAACATCTACTTGCAGGTTTTTTTTTGTTTTTTTTTTTTAAAGATTTTGTTTATTTATTTGACAGAGAGAGACCACAAGTAGGCAGAGAGGCAGGCAGAGAGAGAGAGAGAGGGAGGGAAGCAGGCCTCCCGCCGAGCAGAGAGCCCGATGTGGGACTCGATCCCAGGACCCTGAGATCATGACCCGAGCCGGAGGCAGCGGCCCAACCCACCGTGCCACCCAGGTGCCCCTACTTGCAGGTTTTTGTGTGGTTTTTGTGTGGATATACATTTTCAGCGCCTTTGGGTAAATACCAAGAAGTGTGCTTGCTGGTTTGTATGGTAAGACTGTGTGTAGTTTTGAAAGATACTGCCAAACTGTCCTACGTGGTGGCCTTACCATTTTGTACTCCTGTCTGCAGTGAGTGAGAGTCCCTGTTGTTCCACATCTTTATTAGTATTTGGTGTTATTAATGTTTTGGTTTTGACTATTGTGATAGGCATATGGTGATATTTCATTCTTTAAATTTGCTTTTTCCTGATTAACTTGATGATGTGGAGCATTTTTCATATGCTTATCTGCCATCTGTGCATTTTTTTTTTTAAAGATTTTATTTATTTGACAGCGAGAGAGAGAGAGATCACAAGTAGGCAGAGAGGCAGGCAGAGAGAAAGAGAGAGGGAAGCAGGCTCCTGCCAAGTAGAGAGCAGAGAGCCTGATGTGGGACTCGATCCCAGGACCCTGAGATCATGACCTGAGCCGAAGGCAGCGGCTTAACCCACTGAGCCACCCAGGCGCCCCATCTGTGCATTTTGATGAGGTGTCTCTTAAGGTGTTTGGCCCAGTTTTTAATTGAGTAGTTTTCTTTTTCTTGAACTTTGTGAGTTCTTTATTTTGGATACCTGTCCATTCTCACGTATGTCTTTGTTAAGTACTTTCTTCCACTTCGTGGCTTGTCTTTGTATTCTTCTGACTGATTTTGGTAGAGCACACATTTTTAACTTTAAATGAAGTCCAGTTTATCTCTTCTTTCTTTGGTATCATGCCTTTGGTATTGTATCTAAACGTTTGGTCTAAACCCAAGGTCATCTAGATTTTCTGTTATCTTCTAGGAGTTTTATAGTTTTAAGAATTGGATTTTTTGAAAGTTTTAATTTTTTTAAAAAGATTTTATTTGTGTGAAGAGAGAGAGAGAGAGCAGGTGCGCGCAAGCAGGGGGAGCGGCAGGCAGAGGGAAAAGCAGGCTCCCCACGGAGTAGGGAGCCCAATGCAGGACCTGATCCTAGGACCCTGGGATCATGACCTGAGCTGAAGGTGGACGCTTAACCAACTGAACTTCACATCCAGGCATTCCCTAAAGTTTTAATTTTTAAGTTATAAGAGTGATAAATGTTTGATGAAGAAAACCTGAGAAACACAAAAAAAATCACCAATAATTCTAACAGTCCCAGATAATCGTTAATTTTTATTTATATCCATATATCTTTTTATGAATATTTGGAGATACCCATTTAATAGCAATTAGAATATGAAAGCTGTTGAAGTCTATTTATCTTTAAATACAAAGTGATGTTACTGTAAGCGCTAATGTCATTTATTGATGGGGAGTATATTTGATAAATCTAAGTTTCACATATAGAGAATTATCTAAAACATGGTTTAAGCAAAGCAATCATATAGTTTTGTAATCTGCTTTTTTGACATACAGTATCATGAACATTGTCTCACTTCAACATTTTTCTGTAACTTGATTTGGGCTGCATACCATCGTAACTTCCAGATGAGTGGATTTTAAAGTTGATGAATAGGTATAAGATTTTTCATCATTTACACCCAAATTGGTTCTTGATTTACACATTACTTTGTAATTTGATTTTTTTCCACTTAGTATATTATGACTGTTCTTCCAGGTTAGTATATACACTTCTAACTTAATAATTTTATTATTTGTATAATATTTCACAGTGTGGAAGTTTCTTATTTACTCTTCTTTTTTTGATGGACTTTTGGCAACTACAAACAGTGGTACAGTAAACATTATTATACATACATCCTTTTTGTGTTGGTACATTTATTTCTTTAGGGCAATTTCCCCTATGTAAGAAGTAGCCAAAGGATATATCTTTATTTTTCTTAATAAATGTTGCCAAGTTATTTTTCAGCAAAATTGTATCTGTTCCAGAGTTATTCCTACGTTTTCATAAGATTCCTGTTTTCCTGCTTTTATGTCTAAGTTAGATGGATGAAAAATGGTCTTGTCATTTTGATTCCATTTGTTTCATTGCTGGTGAGGTTTCACCATCTCTTGATATATGAATTAGCCCATTGCAGTTTTGTTTCTGCAGATTGCCTGTGTTTATCCATTTTTTTTTTTTAAAGATTTTATTTATTTATTTGACAGAGAGAGATCACAAGTAGGCAGAGAGGCAGGCAGAGAGAGAGGAGGAAGCAGGCTCCCCACGGAGCCGAGAGCCCGATGCGGGGCTCGATCCCAGGACCCTGAGATCATGACCTGAGCCGAAGGCAGCGGCTTAATCCACTGAGCCACCCAGGCGCCCCTGTGTTTATCCATTTTTTTAACCTAGAATATTCCATGTTAGTTTGCGTGTTCTTTTCACTGTAGCTCCAGGTTCCAAGAGTGTTTTCTGCATATGGTAGGCATTCATACATTAAATGAAGTAAATACTATCTGAACATTCCATTCTTTAACCACAGTAGAGGATATCTTGTCTAGCTGTAGGATTCTTAGATTTGAGATTTCATTTTTTCTGGCCATAAGGTCTGATTCCAGTGTCTTCTGGTTTCTAGTGTTATTGGTGAGAAATCTAGTGATAATCTTTTCTTCCTCCTTGCTAGGCAACCATGTCATCTTTTTCTCTGTATGATTTTTCTCTTTTTGATTAAAATTCAGTTGTTTCTGCTTGTTATCTGTAGATACATATCTTTTTCTATTACACTGTCTCCTTCTGTCCCCCCTCCTCTCCACCTTCCTGTTAAACCTGAATCTCAGATGTAGTGAGAGAGTTTTGTTCTCTTATTCTCTAAATAAATATCAATTCGAGTTTGTTCTTCATGTGTCTTATTTCCAGTGGTGACTTCATCTCTTCGTTTTGTGTCATGTAATTGTTTTCCTCGGCTCCCATAAAGGATTATTCTTTATCATTTATTCTTTGTATTTGTTTAATTTTCCCAGTAGGAAATAGTTAGTTCTGAAAAGTCTTGTTTATGTTCTCATAGTACCTCCTGAGAACCCTTAATTTTTTCTCCATAGTTTGCTTCCATTCTTCTCTCTCATTTGTGTGGCCCATTAGTAGGGTCCATATATTTTTAGCTGTTTCATTTGTTAACAGAGCTTCCAGTATAAATGGTACTTTCTTTCTTGTGTTGTTCCATCAGCCACCCATAGAGCTCAGGCTTTCGTGTGGGTCTCTCTTACAGTGCAGACCCCCAGATGTTGGCTAAAATGACAGTTTGCAGAGGCAGACAAGCTCTTTTTTTTTTTTTTTTAAGATTTTATTTATTTATTTGACAGAGATCACAAGTAGGCAGAGAGACAGGCAGAGAAAGAGGAGGAAGCAGGCTCCCCGCTGAGCAGAGAGCCCGATGCGGGGCTCGATCCCAGGACCCTGAGATCATGACCTGAGCCAAAGGCAGAGTCTTTAACCCACTGAGCCACCCAGCCGCCCTGGCAGACAAGCTCTTAAAGTCTTGGTCTCTCTCGAGGGTTATTATAAGTCTCCTCTACTCTCTGGTGGTCTGTGTTTGTGTGTCAGGGGGGTGGGGGGAAGCTAATGGCTTTTTCAGACCAGGAGGTGTGGGAGCAGTTCAGTTCACCATTGCAGCCTCTGCCCTAAGCCTCCTGAAGTCATCAGGGTTATGTGGACAGCCTGTGTCCAGTTCCAGGATCAGTCACATTCAGCCTTGCGGGGAGTAACCATGGGATTTTGCATTTTACGTTCCTTAGAGAACTTTGAAGTCCCAGATCTTCGCCGAGTGCCTGAAGGAGTAAAGAATAGCAAAGCCTTCCCTCTGCCTGCTCCCTTAGCATGTGTTCTCTCCCACAAGAACTCAGGAGATCTTGGTGACCTGGTTACCTCCAGACTCATTGCAGCACACGCTTTGGCAACTGTACTCTGAGAGGAGGAAGAGCGATTAAGAATGTGGGCTCAGTCTATCTTAACGGCATCCAGAAGTTAAAATAAACCATTTCTATTGTCCAACTTTTTGTTTGCCTCTGTCTACAAAAGAGATTATTTTAAATTTTCTTTTCTTCTTCTTCTCCCCCCCCCCTTTTTTTTAAAGAGAGACAGGTGAGTGAGCTGGGGGGAAGAGGGACAGAGGGAGAGAGAATCTCAGGCAGCTCCAGGCTGGGCCACCCAGGTGCCCCTTAATTTTCATTTCTTACAATGTAATGTAGGCTAAAACAGATGGAGAACTTCCCATCTGTCACATGGTAGTAGTTTAGAAAGGCCACTGATATTTTTGCCATCTGTTCAGTAAGACAGGCACTCTGCTTTGTAAATAACCATTTGTACTAAAAGATAATCTATCAAGGTGAATTTGAAAATAATATTAGGGGCACATGGGTGGCTTAGTCAGTCAGTTGTGTCTGACTCTTGATTTCAGCTCAGGTCATGATCTCGGGGTTGTGGGATTGAGCCCCTGCCTCAGGCTGCACACTCAACAGAGAGCCTGCTTGAAATTCTTTTCCTCTCCCTCTGCCCTTTCCCCTCATGCACACTTGCGCTCTCGCTCGCTCTCTCTAGAATGAATGAAAATTAAAAAGTTAATTTATACAATCATTGAATGGGTATTGGGTAAGTGATCTTCCCAGGTAACCAAACTTTGATTGGATTCTGAAGCTTTACTGATTTTGATGGTCCTTCTGAAATGTGTTACACATTTTCTTAGCCTTTTATGTGAAATACATTGATTATATATAAACTATTGAAGATTCAGATTTATGGTAGCAAATTTTGGGGGTGTCTAGTATGTGCTATGCTCTATTTAAATGCTTTATGTGTATTAAAATTAATTCTTCATAACAGTTCTCTAAAGTAGATTATTTTTGCCCATCATATAGTTGAGCTAAGAAAGGTTAAGTAACCTGCCCAAGATCACAGAGATACTGTGTACCTAAGAGCATGTGTCTGATAATGGAATTCTAAGCCATGCAGCCTTGTTCTAGAGGTCCAAAGTTTTAATTCTGCTTTATGGCCTTTCACTATTAGCCTGGTTGTTTAATTCTACTAGCTCTTATGCAATGAAGCTGAACCTACAAGGTAGTTTGAAACTTGCTTTTACAAAATGTCATTGATAGCATGTGTAAGGAAGGAACACGGTTGCATGATCTGTAGAGCAATGCGTCGTAACTCTCTGCAAATTAAGTCAGGGCCAGAGCAGCCACCCTGTGTCCTTTCCTTACTGCCTGACCTTCCCCACTCAAGTATTGTCATTGTGTGCTCTCACTTGTCAGTTAATACAAAATTCTATTTCTGTATCACCAACAGAACCATAGTCACTTCCTTATCAACTGGTACCTTAAAAAGAAATTTCACTGGTTTTTAATGGTGTGTGGGAGAGAAAATCCTTTACCATTTTAAGAATTGGTATGTATGTTTTTGGGGAGAGTGTTTTCTCTGAATTTCAGAAATAAAATATCATTTTTGTAGACAAGATTCCAGGCCATAATTATCCCTAAAGTGCTCGCTTCGGCAGCACATATACATAATTATCCCTAAAATTTTCCTCAATTTTAGATAGTAGATGGCCAGGCGCAGGGAACATTAAAATGAATTATAAGTACTGTCTCATTTTTGGACTCTGACACATAGTAGTCCAGCATCTTTAGGTGTATGTTCTCAGTGTTTTATAACAGGAAAAAACACTGGAGTCCTTTGATTGTGCTCGCTGGTCTGATCACCAGTATGGTGCTGAGTCCCGTCTCTAGTTACTACCATGCTCTTCTGTTCTTCTCACTGCCATAACCTCAGTGCGGGTCTTTTTATATCTTATCTAGATTGCCTACAGCTAAAAACTTTTAGCTCTTTTTTCCTCCACTCAGAGTGCATCTTAATTATGTACACCTATTTCTAAATCAGAGCTCTTACTCTTATTTTCAAACCTTTCAGGACTTTTGTTGCGTTCAAAGTGTGTTCCAAACACTTATCCTGGTTCTCAGCACCTCCTGTGATCTGGCCCCAACCTGCCCTTCCAAGTCCATTTTCTCCTGCTACCTTGACTATTCCCCTCACACCTAGCTAAATGGAAGTATAGCAACCTGAAAGTGAGTGTAACATGAATTAGAATGTAACTTATTTGTGAATAAGGGAAAGACAGTTTAATTCAGAATTCCTGTTGTGTTGTTGCGTTTTTTTCCCCCTCCCAGCATGTGAATGTATTGAGTCACCAGATAACAGCTGAAAGCAAGTATTCTGACAGAGTGGGATATAGCAAGGTGCGGAGGAGCCCAGTCCTGCACACAGTCCCTAGTCATCTCTTTTTTCCCCTTTCATTTTAGGATGTTTTAGAAGTGATTACTGTGCAATTCTCCTGAATCTCTCTGAATTTTGTTTTCATTTCCATAACTTGATGTTCTTAGTCTTTCTATAAATTATGCTGTTTGGTGGGATTATTATTATTCATATGTAATATTTATTGAACCATTATCTCAAATCTTGGTTTAAAGCAACCATTTGTGTACTCGTATTCTGTGACTTGCTCTGGGTTTGGTCAAGTTCTGGTCTTACCTGTATTCCCCTGGTGCTTAATGATCCAAGTGGTTTCAGTCCCTGTCTGACAATCAGCGGGAGAGAGCAAAAAATGCTGCTGTAAGTACCATAACTTTCATTTCTTTTTTCCAGATCAGCTGTATTGAGGTACAATTTATACAGTAAATACATGTTTGTTTGTTTTTTGTGGTTTTTTTTTATAGATTTTATTTATTTATTTGACAGACACAGATCACAAGTAGGCAGAGAGGCAGGCAGAGAGAGAGGGAAGCAGGCTCCCTGCTGAGCAGAGAGCCCGATGCGGGACTCGATCCCAGGACCCTGAGATCATGACCTGAGCCGAAGGCAGCGGCTTAACCCACTGAGCCACCCAGGCGCCCCCAGTAAATACATGTTTTAAGTGTACAATTGGATAACATTTGAAACCATGACTACAATCAAGATAGTTTCCTTGTTCCTTTAATCCCCGCCCCCTCCTGCTGTGACCTACCTCCCTTCAACCACTCATTTCCTTTCTGTCACTACAGGTTAGTATTCTGTCTTACTGATGTACTACAGCTGGTTTGACCTTTCATCTCTTGCTGGGCTTTGAGTTTTCAGTTTTTGGCTATTCCAGGCAAACCACTTATGAGCATTCACATACATACAAATATTTATGTGGGCATATATTTCCTTTTATGTTCTGTTAGTACCCAAGAGTGAAATCTCTAAATCATGAGATAAGTGAATGTTTACTTTCAAAGGAAATGCCAAGCTTTTTTCTGAAGTAGCCATATCATTTTGTGTTCTTCGCGGCAGTGCGTGAGATCTCTTTCCCCTTTGCCAACATATGGTGCGGTATGACTTTTTAATTTTAGCCGTTCTAATGGGAGTATAGTTGTACCTCATTATAGATTTAATTTGTATTTCTCTAATGAAAAATGACTTTGAACATCTTTTTGTTTATTTGCCTTGTATGTCTTTTGTGGTAAAACGTGTGTTCAGATTATTTGCTCATTTTATTGATTGGATTCTTTGCTTTCTTATTGTCAGAGTCCTAGAGTTCTTAATCTGTTTTGGGTATAAGTCCTATATTATATATGTACTTTATAAAAAATTTCTCTTAATAGGTGTCTTGTCTTTTCATTCTCCTAGCATTGTTTTTTGAAGTATTTAATTTTGATGAAGTCCAGTTCATTGATTTTTTTATTTTATGCTTCATATTTTTATATCCTTTTAATATATATATAATATATATGTGTGTGTATACGTATATGTATATACGTATACACACACATATATATACACACACACATATATATGTATATACATATACACACACATATACATATGTATATACGTATACACACACATATATATACACACACATATATATATATGTATATACATATACACACGCATATATATAGTTTTAAGATTTATTTATTTTTAGAGAAGGAAAGTGCAGGGAGGGGCAGAGGGAGAGAGAGAATACCAAGCAGAGTCCTGCTGAGTACAAGGCCCGAAGTGGGGCTTGGTCCTATGACCCTGAAATATGACCTAAGCCGAAATTGACTCACTTAACCAACTAAGCTGCCCATCTTGTAGAGGTTTTACTATTTAGGTTAGGTTTTTATATTTAGGTCCGTGATATATTTTGAGGTAATGTTGTACATGGTGCAAGGTATGGATCCCAGTTCAGTTTGTTGAAAAGGTTATTGCCTCTACACTAAATTTCTTTGCATCTTTGTCAAAAATCAGTTGTTCACATATATGTGTTTTGTCTATAATTGCTTCTTTTCTATGATGTGTTTATTTGCCTGTCTTTGTTAATACAGCATCATTTTGATAAGCTTTGTAATTTGAAATCATAGTGTTAGTTTTCCAAATACTTTGTTTTCAAAATTCCTTTCACTGTTGTAGGATATTTTATTTCCATATGAATTTTAAAATAACCTTGTTAGTTTTTTAAACAGGGGTTTTTTGGTTTGTTTCTTTTTAAGATGTTATTCATTCCAGAGAGGGAGAGAGAGCAGAGGGAGGAGCAGAGGAAGAGGGACAATCAGGCTATGCGCTGAGCATGGAGCCTGACACAGGACTTAATCCCAGGACCCTGGATCATGACCTGAGTGAAACTAGGGGTTGGACACTTAACTGATGGAGCCATTCAGGCACCCTAACCTTGTCAGTTTTGAGGAAAGTGCCTGCTGAGATTTTGATTGAGATTGCATTGAATCTGTGGATCCGTTTGGGGAGAGTTACTGTATTCGCATTATTAAACCTTTTGACCTATAACAAGAGAAATCTCTTGATTTATTTAGATATTTTTAACTTAAGTGTGCTGTTATCAGTGTACAGCTACTTCATATCTTTTGCTAGATTTCTTCCTAAGTAGTTCCTGTTTTTGATCCTGTTGAAGTTAACATGTTAATTTTCTGGTTGTTCCATGTGTATGTAGAAATGCACTGGATTTTTCTGTCTTGATCTTGTGTGTCACAGTCAACGCTAAACTCACTCTGGTGCAGTTTTGTAGGGTGCATCAGATTTTACTTTTTTATTTTTGCCATCCAATGGCAAAGGATAGTTTTCATTTTTCCTTCCTAACTTAGATACCTTTTATTTCTTTTTCATGCCTGACTTTCCCAGTTTTATTGTCCAGTACAATGTTGAACAGAAGAAAAGCATTTGGTCTTTAACTATTAAGAATGAGGATGTTCTAGGTGTTTTGCAGATCCCCTTCATCAGGTCATGGAAGTTTTTCCTCTCTTGCTAATTTGCTGACAGTTTTTAATTAGGAATGCTTTACAGGAAGGTTAATTCTTTTTCTGAGTTTATTGAGACTATCATATGGTTTTTATTTTTTGGTTTATTAATGTGAAATAACATTTATTGATCTTTTTTAATGTTAAACCAGCCCTGAAAGAAGAAGAAGCAGCCCATTTCTGAAAAAACCCCTTTTACTTATGATGTATTTTCCTGATAATATATTGTTAAATTTTATGTGCTAAAATTTTGTTGAGAAGTTTTACATCTATGTTAATAAGAGATGCTGGTCTGTAGTTTTTCTTATAATGTCTCTGGTTTTGGTTTGAGGGTTATAATGCTGAACTCATAAAAAGAGATAGGAAGTGTCCCCTCCTCTTTGGTTTTCTAGAAGAATTTGTGTCAAATTGGTATTTCTTTCTTAAATATTTGGTAGAATTCACCAAATTCCATCTGAGCATAAAGTTTTCTTGTGGAAAGGATTTTAGTTGAAATTTAAGTTTCGTGAATAGACAGTCAGTAGGCCTATAAGGTACTTGCATTGGCAGTTTCTGTCTTTCAAGAAATTTGTCCTTTTCATTCAAGTTTTAAAATTTTTGTTATGGTTATTCCTTATACTCCCTCCTTATTCTTTTAGTCACCTCTCTCATTTCTGATAGTGCTTATTACACACCTCCCCACCCCCTGGCCAATATGAGTAGACGTGTATCAATTTTAATGATCTTATTAAAAAAAAACCTGGAATTGGGTTTCATTGGTTTTGTTTTGTATTTCATTGATGTCAGCTTTGACCTTGGTATTTCCTCTTTTTAGTTTATTTACTTTGGGTTGCATTTACTCACCTGTTCTACTTTTTTTTAAATTTTTTATTTTTTTTATAAACATATAATGTATTTTTATCCCCTGGGGTACAGGTCTGTGAATCGCCAGGTTTACACACTTCACAGCACTCATCATAGCACAGACCCTCCCCAATGTCCATAACCCAACGCCCCTCTCCCAACTCCCACTCCCCCTCCCCCCAGCAACCCTCAGTTTTGTGAGATTAAGAGTCATTTATGGTTTGTCTCCCTCCCAATCCCATCTTGTTTCATTTATTCTTCTGCTACCCCCGTAACCCCCCCATGTTGCATCTCCACTTCCTCATATCAGGGAGATCATAGGATAGTTGTCTTTCTCTGATTGGCTTATTTTGCTAAGCATGATACCCTCTAGTTCCATCCACGTCGTTGCAAATGGCAAGATTTCATTTCTTTTGATGGCTGCATCGTATTCCATTGTGTATATATACCACATCTTCTTTATCCATTCATCTGCTGATGGATATCTAAGTTCTTTCCATAGTTTGGCTATTGTAGACATCGCTGCTATAAACATTCGGGTACACGTGCCCCTTCGGATCACTACATTTGTATCTTAAGGGTAAATAGCCAGTAGTGCAATTGCTGGGTCATAGGGTAGTTCTATTTTCAACATTGTGAGGAACCTCCATGCTGTTTTCCAGAGTGGTCGCACCAGCTTGCATTCCCACCAGCAGTGTAGGGGGGTTCCCCTTTCTCCACATACTCGCCAGCATCTGTCATTTCCTGACTTGTTAATTTTAGCCATTCTGACTGGTGTGAGGTGATAACTCCTTGTGGTTTTGATTTGTATTTCCCTGATACCGAGTGATGTGGAGCACTTTTTCATGTGTCTGTTGGCCATCTGGATGTCTTCTTTGCAGAAATTTCTGTTCATGTCTTCTACCCATTTCTTGATTGGACTATTTGTTCTTTGGGTGTTGAGTTTGCTAAGTTCTTTATAGATTTTGGACACTAGCCCTTTATCTGATAAGTTGTTTGCAAATATCTTCTCCCATTCTGTCAGTTGTCTTTTGGTTTTGTTAACTGTTTCCTTTGCTGTGCAAAAGCTTTTGATCTTGATGAAATCCCAATAGTTCATTTTTGCCCTTGCTTCCCTTGCCTTTGGCGATGTTCCTAGGAAGATGTTGCTGTGGCTGAGGTCAAAGAGGTTGCTGCCTGTGTTTTCCTCAAGGATTTTGATGGATTCCTTTCTCACATTGAGGTCCTCCATCCATTTTGAGTCTATTTTCGTGTGTGGTGTAAGGAAATGGTCGAATTTCATTTTTCTACATGTGGCTGTCCAATTTTCGCAACACCATTTATTGAAGAGGCTGTCTTTTGTCCTTTGGACATTCTTTCCTGATTTGTCGAAGATTAATTGACCATAGAGTTGAGGGTCTATTTCTGGGCTCTCTATTCTGTTCCATTGATCTATGTGTCTGTTTTTGTGCCAATACCTGTTTTTGTGCCAATACATGCTGTCTTGATGATGACAGCTTTGTAATAGAGCTTGAAGTCTGGAATTGTGATGCTACCAACTTTGGCTTTCTTTTTCAATATTCCATTGGCTATTCGAGGTCTTTTCTGGTTCCATCTAAATTTTAGGATTATTTGTTCCATTTCTTGAAAAAAATGGATGGTATTTTGATAGGGATTGCATTAAATGTGTAGATTGCTTTAGGTGGCATAGACATTTTCACAATATTTGTTCTTCCAGTCCATGAGCATGGAACATTTTTCCACTTCTTTGTGTCTTCCTCAGTTTCTTTCATGTGTACTTTATAGTTTTCTGAGTATAGATTCTTAGCCTTTTTGGTTAGGTTTATTCCTAGGTGTCTTACAGTTTTGGGTGCAGTTGTAAATGGGATTGACTCCTTAATTTCTCTTTCTTCTGTCTTGTTGTTGATGTAGAGAAATGCAACTGATTTCTGTGCGTTGATTTTATATCCTGACACTTTACTGAATTCCTGTATAAGTTCTAGAAGTTTTGGAGTGGAGTCTTTTGGGTTTTCCACATGAAGTATCCTATCGTCTGCGAAGAGTGATAGTTTGACTTCTTCTTTGCCAATTTGGATGCCTTTAATTTCCTTTTGTTGTCTGATTGCTGAGGCTAGGACTTCTAGTATTATGTTGAATAGCAGTGGTGATAATGGACATCCCTGCCATGTTCCTGACCTT
The DNA here is from genome assembly GCF_922984935.1 of Meles meles. Lineage (NCBI taxonomy): Eukaryota > Metazoa > Chordata > Mammalia > Carnivora > Mustelidae > Meles > Meles meles. The sequence goes on from NW_025721387.1 coordinate 42,307, forward strand.
AGTGGAAAAGCTTTCAGTTTTTCTCCATTGAGAATGATATTTGCGGTGGGTTTTTCATAGATGGCTTTGATAATATTGAGGTATGTGCCCTCTATCCCTACACTTTGAAGAGTTTTGATCAGGAAGGGATGCTGTACTTTGTCAAATGCTTTTTCAGCATCTATTGAGAGTATCATATGGTTCTTGTTCTTTCTTTTATTAATGTGTTGTATCACATTGATTGATTTGCGAATGTTGAACCAACCTTGCAGCCCAGGAATAAATCCCACTTGGTTGTGGTGAATGATCCTTTTAATGTACTGTTGAATCCTATTGACTAGTATTTTGGTGAGAATTTTCACATCTGTGTTCATCAAGGATATTGGTCTGTAGTTCTCTTTTTTGATGGGATCCTTGTCTGGTTTTGGGATCAAGGTGATGCTGGCCTCATAAAATGAGTTTGGAAGTTTTCCTTCCATTTCTATTTTTTGGAACCGTTTCAGGAGAGTAGGAATTAGTTCTTTAAATGTTTGGTAGAATTCCCCTGGGAAGTGGTCTGGCCCTGGGCTTTTGTTTGGAGATTTTCGATGACTGTTTCAATCTCCTTACTGGTTATGGGTCTGTTCAGGTTTTCTATTTCTTCCTGGTTCAGTTACGGTAGTTTATATGTCTCTAGGAATGCATCCATTTCTTCCAGATTGTCAAATTTGTTGGCGTAGAGTTGCTTATAGTATGTTCTTATAATTGTCTGTATTTCTTTGGTGTTAGTTGTGATCTCTCCTCTTTCATTATTTTATTTATTTGGGTCCTTCCTCTTTTCTTTTTGATAAGTCTGGCCAGGGGTTTATCAATCTTATTAATTCTTTCAAAGCACCAGCTCCTAGTTTTGTTGATTTATTCTACTGTTCTTTTGGTTTGATTTCATTGATTTGTGCTCTGATCTTTATCATTTCTCCTGCTGGGTTTAGGCTTTCTTTCTTGTTCTTTCTCCAGCTCCTTTAGGTGTAGCGTTAGGTTGTGTATTTGGACCTTTCTTGTTTCTTGAGAATGGCTTGTATTGCTATATATTTTCCTCTCAGGACCACCTTTGCTGTGTCCCACAGATTTTGAACCATTGTGTTTTCTTTATCATTTGTTTCCATGAATTTTTTCAATTCTTCTTTAATTTCCTGGTTGACTCATTCATTCTTTAGAAGGATGCTGTTTAGTCTCCATGTATTTGGGTTCTTTCCCAAAGAAAGAATTTCCTCCTGTGATTGAGTTCTAGCTTCAGAGCATTGTGGTCTAAAAATATGCAGGGAATGATCCCAGTCTTTTGATACTGGTTGAAACCTGTTTTAGGACCCAGGATGTGATCTATTCTGGAGAAGGTTCCATGTGCACTAGAGAAGAATGTGTATTCTGTTGCTTTGGGATGAAATGTTCTGAATATATCTGTGATGTCCACCTGGTCCAGTGTGTCATTTAAGGCCTTTATTTCCTTGTTGATCATTTGCTTGGGTGATCTGTCCATTTCACTGAGGGGAGTGTTAAAGTCCCCTACTGTTATTGTATTATTATTGATGTGTTTCTTTGATGTTATTAATTGGTTGATATAGTTGGCTGCTCCCACGTTAGGGGCATAGATATTTAAAATTGTTAGATCTTCTTGTTGGACAGACCCTTTGAGTAGGATATAGTGTCCTTCCTCCTCTCTTATTATAGTCTTTGGCTTAAAATCTAATTGATCTGATATAAGGATTGCCACCCCAGCTTTCTTCTGATGCCCATTAGCATGGTAAATTGTTTTCCACCCCCTCACTTGAAATCTGGAGGTGTCTTTGGGTCTAAAATGAGTTTCTTGTAGGCAACATATAGATGGGTTTTGTTTTTTTTATCCATTCTGATACCATGTCTTTTGATTGGGGCATTTAGCCCATTAACATTCAGGGAAACTATTGAGAGATATTTAGTGCCATTGTATTGCCTGTAGGGTGACTGTTACTGTATATTGTCTCTGTTCCTTTCTGATCTACTACTTTTAGGGTCTGTCTTTGCTTAGAGGACCCCTTTCAGTATTTCCTGTAGAGCTGGTTTGGTGTTTACGAATTCTTTCAGTTTTTGTTTGTCCTGGAAGCTTTTTATCTCTCCTTCTATTTTCAATGATAGCCTAGCTGGATATAGTATTCTTGGCTGTATGTTTTTCTCGTTTAGTGCTCTGAATATATCATGCCAGTTCTTTCTGGCCTGCCAGGTCTCTGTGGACAAGTCTGCTGCCAATCTAATATTTTTACCATTGTATGTTACAGACTTCTTTTCTCGGGCTGCTTTCAGGATTTTGTCTTTGTCTCTAAAACTTGTAAATTTTGCTGTTAGGTGACAGGGTGTGGACCTATTCTTGTTGATTTTGGGGGGGGGTTCTCTGCGCCTCCTGGATTTTGATGCTTGTTCCCTTTGCCATATTAGGGAAATTCTCTCCAATAGACCTTCTGCTCCCCTCTCTCTTTCTTCTTCTTCTGGAATCCCAATTATTCTAATGTTTTGTCTTATGGTGTCATTTATATCTCGAATTCTCCCCTCGTGGTCCAGTAGCTGTTTGTCCCTCTTTTGCTCAGCTTCTTTATTCTCTGTCATTTGGTCTTCTGTATCACTGATTCTTTCTTCTGCCTCATTTATCCTAGCAGTAAGAGCCTCCATCTTTGATTGTACTTCATTAATAGCTTTTTTTATTTCAACTTGGTTAGATTATAGTTCTTTTATTTCTCTAGAAACGGCCTTTATTTCTCCACACAGGGTTTCTCTAATATCTTCCATGCCTTTTTCAAGCCCAGCTAGAACCTTGAGAATTGTCATTCTGAACTCTAGATCTGACATATTACCAATGTCCATATTGATTAGGTCCATAGCCTTCAGTACTGCCTCTTGTTCTTTTTTTTTGTGGTGAGTTTTTCTGCCTTGTCATTTTGTCCAGATAAGAGTATATGAAGGAGCAAGTAAAATACTAAAAGGGTGGCAAAGACCCCAGGAAAATGCGCTTTAACCAAATCAGAAGAGATCCCAAATCATCAGGGGGAGAAAGGGGATAGAGGTTCAGAAAAAAAAGAAAAAATTTAAAAAAGAAAACAACGAAAAAATATAAAGAAGAAATATATATATACATATATTAGATAAACTAGTTAAAAACCGTTAAAAAAGAAAAGGGTAAAATTTAAAAAAAATTAGCAGAAGAAGAGAAAAAAAAATTGAAAAAAAAAATTAAATTAACTGCAAGACTATAGAGTCATGGGGAGAAAGCCATGAGTTCCATGCTTTGCTTTCTCCTCCTCTGGAATTCCGCTGCTTCCCTTAGTTATTGAACCTGCTCTCCTTGGTAGAAGAACTTGGTCCTGGCTGGATTTTTTGTTGATCTTCTGGGGGAGGGGCCTGTTGTAGTGATTCTCAAGTGTCTTTGCCCCAGGTGGAATTGCACCATTCTTACCATGGGCCGGATAAGTAATCCACTCGGATTCGCTTTCTGGAGCTTTTGTTCCCTGAACGCTTTCGGTAGAGTTCTGGAGGACGGGAATGAAAATGGCGGCCTCCCAGTCTCAGGCCCAGAGGAGCCTAGAGCTCGGGGCCCCACTCCTCAGTGCGCCCTCAGAGAACAGCGTCCAATCACTCCCATCTCCCTGGCCTCTGGCCGCGCTCTGAGCTCACCCAGCCTGTGACCGGTTCAAGGTAACCCCGAGCTGAGAGCTCAGTCCTCGGCTCTGTCTCGGTTTCCCCGTTCTAATACCTGCAAGCTCTGCGACACTCAGACGCCCCTGATCCTTCTGTTACCCCACGGGACCTGGGGCCACCCTGACACCGTATGGGCTTCACCCCGGCTTAGCCTCTGGAACGATGTCCCTCAGCAGAACAGACTTTTAAAAGTCCTGATTTTGTGCTCTGTTGCTCCACCGCTTGCCGGGAGCCGGTCCCTCCCCCCGCGGTCTATCTTCCCGCCGGTCCTTCCTTCAGAAAGTGGTTGATTTTCTGTTTCTAGAATTGCTGTGCTTCTTCTCTTTGATCTCCCGTTGGATTTGTAGGTGTTTGCAGTGTTTAGATAAGCTATCTAGCTGATCTCCTGCTACCTGATGTCATCTCAGTCTGCTACTTCTCTGCCATCTTGACTCCCTCCCTCATCTGTTTCTACTTTAAGGTAAAAGCTAATGTCACTGATCTGGGATTTTTCTTTTTTTCTAATACAGCTCTTTATGGCTTTAAAATTACCCCTCAAGTGCTGCCGTAGCAACATCCCACAGATTTTAGCATACTGTTTTTTTTTTTTTAATTTCCTTTTGATGTCTTCTTTGATCCATGAATTATTTAAAAATATATTATTTAGTTTTAAAATATTTGAGAGTTTTCCAGAAATCTGTTACTGATTTCTGATTTAATTCTGCTCGGGTCAGGGAACATAAATTGTACCCATTTTATTTTTACATATGGTAAAACCACAACATACATGTTCAAATAGTTAGCTTTTAAAGAACTTTAACTGAAACAAATGAAATTTGGATTAAATTTACTACAACTGCTTTTTCTGTCTTCTACTTCTACCGTTGGGGACTCTGTTTATACGTATATTAGGCCACATGAAGTTGTCCCACAACTCAACCAGTGCTCTTTCAGCTTTCAGCTTTTTGCGGACTGGGTGGGGGAGGTGTTCATTTGGAAAATCTTTATTGTCACTCTTTTATGACCAGTGAATTTTTCTTTTGCAGCATTCAAACTGCCATTAGTCACATCTACTGTATTTTTAATCTCTTATTTTAGTTTTACTCTCTTAAAAATGGTGTAGGTTTTCTTTATTTCCTAAACTTTTAAACATGTGGAATATGGTTATAACAGTTTTGATACCCCTTTGTGTTAGTTCTAACATTTAATTGAGTTTGGGATCATTCTTGATGTGACTGGTTTTTCTCCTCACTGTGTCTCGTGTCTTCCTGCTTATCTGCATATGTGGTAATGTTTGGATGCCAGACATTGTTATTTTTGTGGTCCTATAAATCTTGAGTTTTGTTCTGGTATGAAGTGATGATTACTTAGAGAATGATGTGTTCATGTCTTAAGCTTTGTAATATGGGTTTTGAAGAGCACTCAGTGAAGCTAATTATTCCCCACAACTGAGGCCATACCTTTCTAAGATTACCACAGGAATACCTAAGAACTACTTTTCTAAGCATTCTTACTAATTCCCTGTGAATTGTGAGTTCTTCAGTCTGACTGTGGGACAGGCACTATTCTCAGGACTGTTGGAGTACTATTCTCTTTTAACCCTTTCGGTTTGGCTTCTCTCCTGCCTTGAGTAGTTTCCTCACATGACTGTATATGGTACTCTTGGATTTTTTTCTGTGTGCAGCTCTCTCCTCTCTGGTACTTTTTGTATGAATTGTAGCTGCCTTATTCCTCTTGGGCTCTCAGCTTCGTCTCAGGTTAGGGAGTCTGCCAGGCTCTGCTTTAGTTCCCCTTTTCAGTGCTGAGACCTGGAAACTTTCCCAAGGGAGTAAGCTGGGGGCAGTTATAGAACTCATATCAGTGTCTCATCTCTCAGCGATCACTGGCCTCATTGCTTCATGTTGGTGTTTTGAAAACCATTGTTTCCGGGTTTTTTGCAGATTTTTGTTTTGTTTTGTTTTCAGACGGGAGCATAAATTGGCTTCACCTTCATCCATCATCGTGGTTACAGAAGCCACTCCCCACCCCACCCCTTTTAAATTAGTACTCTGGTATAAAAGTGTTGTAGTAAGTATTAGAAATGATCATTTTTGTTGAGTGTTCATGTCAAAAGATTCATCACTTATTTTTGAGTTGTGTGTGGTGTGTAGCTGTTTTTATCATTTCCCTTTTAAATATATTCATGTGTATGAATGTATAGAATCTAAAATATTACACAGAAGTGGTAGGTAATTATCTTCATGGTAGGATTTGTGTGATTAATTTTATGTATTTAACATGTATAATAAAGCTAAAAACACTAAACATCATTTACAAACTAGTGTAAAGAAGTAAACAGTGGGGCGCCTGGGTGGCTCAGTGGGTTAATAAGCCTCTGCCTTTGGCTCAGGTCATGATCTCAGGGTCCTGGGATCAAGCCCCGCATTGGGCTCTCTGCTTAGCAGGGAACCTGTTTCCCCCTCTCTCTCTCTGCCTACCTGTGATCTCTCTCTCTGTCAAATAAATAAAATCTTAAAAAAAAAAAAAAGAAATAGTGCTAATCTATTATTTCAGCCTTATTTGAAGCCTAACATGACAGTATATTGGGATAAAACATGCATCTCTAAAACATCAAATCCTTGTCTATTAATTATTATAGAAATCTTTGTGATGCATCACTCAGGTCATTGAGCCCAGATGCATGAATCTCCTCTTCATGATAAAAATAACATGTCCTAAGGAAGAAATGTACAATGACTTGAATTCTGAAATATGTGGTGAATTCATGTCCAGTGGGATCCTTAATTGGATAATGGTAGAGGAAGGGTACTGGGATTGCTTCCTACAGGTGAAGCATTAGTTTTATGTCACAGTTGATTTGCATCAGGACACAGCTGGATTTAAATTCTTCTTGTTTACAGAAAATTGCTTTTATATTATGTATGTCATGCATCAATCATAAAATAATTTTTAAAATACATTTAAGTTTGAGTAGCAAGGAGAAACTTTCCAAATGCCCAACAAAGCAAAATACAAACAAGCAGTTAATAATAATAATGCCATCCAGGGAAATAGAAATCAAAACCGTAATGAGATACCACTTCACACCAGTCAGAATGGCTAAAATTGACAGGTCATGAAATGACAGGTGCTGGTGAGGATGCGGAGAAAGGGGAACCCTTCTACACTGTTGGTGGGAATGCAAGCTGGTGCAGCCACTCTGGAAACCAGCATGGAGGTTCCTCAAAAAGTTGAAAATAGAGTTACCCTAATACCCCAGTAATTGCATTACTGGGTATTTACCCCAAAGACACAAATGTAGTGATCCAAAGGGGCACGGGCACCCAAATGTTTATAGCAGCAATGTCCACAATAGCCAAACTATGGAAAGAGCTTAGATATCTATCACCAGATGAATGGACAAAGAAGATGTGGTACATATATGCAATGGATTATTATACAGCCATCAAAAAAGAAATCTTGCCATTTGCAACAACATGGAGGGAACTAGAGGGTATTATGCTAAGTGAAATAAGTCAGAGAAAGATAATTATCATATGATCTCACTGATATGTGGAATTTCAGAAACAAGGCAGAGGGTCATAGGTGAAGAGAGGAAAAAATGAAGAAGAAACCAGAGAGGGAGACAAACTATAAAAAAAACTCTTATCTCAAGAAACAAGCCTGAGGATTGCTGAAGTGGAGGGGGATGGGAGGAATGGGGTGTCTGGGTGATGGACATTGGGGAAGGTATGTGCTATTGTGAGTGCTGTGAATTGTGTAAGACTGATGAGTCACATACCTGTACCCCTGAAATAAATAATACATTATATGTTGATGATGATGATGATGATGATGATGATGGTAAATAATATCATTTCACCTCCAGAGTTCAAACTCTTCTTTTTAAACTGTGGAATTAGTTGAATTTCCCTGATGGCTAATGATGATGAACATTTTTTCATGTGTCTGCTAGCCATTTGTATGTCTTTGCTGGAGAAGTGTCTGTTCATGTCTTCTGCCCATTTTTTGACATTATCTGTCTTTTGGGTGTTGAGTTTGAGACATTCTTTATAGATCTTGGATATAAGCCCTTTGTCTGTAGTGTTATTTGCAAGTATCTTCTCCCATTCCGTGTGTTGTTTCTTTATTTTGTACTGTTTCCTTTGCTGTGCAGCAGCTTTTTATCTTGATGAAGTCCAAAAGGTCATTTTCGCTTTTGTTTCCTTTACCTTTGGAGATGTATTTTGAAAGAAGTTGCTGTGGCTGATGTTGAAGAGGTTACTGCCTGTGTTCTCCTCCACACTGAGATACCACCTTTTACCGGTTAGAATGGCAAAGATTAACAAAGCCGGAAACAACAAATGTTGGAGAGGATGTGGAGAAAGGGGAACCCTCTTACACTGTTGGTGGGAATGCAAGTTGGTGCAGCCATTTTTGGAAAACAGTGTGGAGATTCCTCGAAAAATTAAAAATAGAGCTATCCTGTGACCTGGCAATTGCACTACTGGGTATTTATCCCAAAGATACAGATGTAGTGAAAAGAAGAGCCATATGTATCCCAATGTTCATAGCAGCAATGTCCACAATAGCCAAACTGGGAAAGCCAAGATGCCCTTCAGCAGACAAATGGATAAAGCAGATGTGGTCCATATATACAATGGAATATTACTCAGCCATAAGAAAGGATGAATACCCAACTTTGAATCAACGTGGATGGGACTAGAGGACTTTATGCTGAGTGAAATATGTCAAGCAGAGAAAGTCAATTATCATATGGTTTAACTTACTTGTGGAACATAAGGAATAACATGGAGGATGTTAGGAGGAGGAAAGGAAAAGTATAATTGGGGGACATCAGAGAGGGAGACAAACCATGAGAGACTATGGAGTCTGAGAAACAAACTGAGGGTTTTGGGATGGGGGGTGAGCTTGGTGGTGGATGTTAAGGAGGGCACATATTTCATGGAACACTGGTGTTATATGTAAACAATGAATCTTGGAACACTGCATCAAAAATGAATAATGTGGGCGCCTGGGTGGCTCAGTTGTTAAACATCTGCCTTCAGCTCAGGTCAGATCCCAGGGTCCTGGGTTCCAGCCCCACATCGGACTCCCTGCTCTGTGGGAAACCTGCTTCTCCCTCTCCCACTCCCCTGCTTGTGTTCCTGCTCTCGCTATCTGTCAAATAAATAAAATCTTAAAAAAACAGAAACAAAAAACCAAAAACCTAATGTATATTTTATGGTGACTAACATAACAACAACAACAAAAAATTAACTGGAATTATCTTGAGGTAGCTTGCATGGTTTTTCAAATCTCTATTTGCAATTTGCAGTTGAAAAAAAAGATGCTTCTCTGACTGAATATTCATTCCTCTCTGACTGAATTGTTAATGCCTTATTAATATCCCTTAAAATTGTTTCTAGAAAGTTCTGTTTTTGCTAAGTGGCATTACTAGAGACAAGTCTGTTCCATTCTCCATTTAAGTAGTGATTTCTCTTACCCTCTTGATAACCTTTATCCTTGTGTGTCTGTGACCCTTATTCATGGATATACAAAAGAAGGAGACATAAGGACTTGTCATTCAAGTTGCCTAGAAAATTTTCTAGGCCTTTGTAATTACAACCACAGAATCTTGTAAAATAAGCCCTGGAGGAAGAAAAAAAAATTGAGATATAGGATGATACTGGGAAAGAGGATTCCGAGGTTCTTTATTTTATCTTTTCATTTTCTTAAGATTAGGGGTGTGTGTGTGTGTGTGTGTGTGTGTGTGTGTGTGTGTGTGTGTGTGTGTTGGGGGGAGAGAGAGAGAGAGCAAGAGGCAGACAATGTGTATGTATATTAGAAGAAGCAGTCGTTGTATGCTTATTTGCAGTATTTTGATGGTGGGAAGAGAAAAGCCGTCATAACACTACATAATAACAGTTTTGGTATAGTTAACAACAAAGATGCTGCTTTTTAAGGATGATCATCTATTACCAAAACTTTTTAAATTGTTCATAGACTTGTTCAAGGACAGGGTTGTTTAGGAAAAGGTCAGTGAGATCTGAAAGTATATAGCATCTATATACATGCAAAGCTATAGATCCTGGTAAAGATTGATACAAAATGCTGGAATAGTAAATCAAGCCATTATTTGTAATTTTTTCTAGTAAACCCTTTGCATAAAATTTCTAAATACTGCTGCAAAGTGATGCTTTATTTTCTCTGGCATTATACTCTTCTAAGCACTTGTTAAAATTATGAGTATATTATTAGCATTTGATATTCTGAAATGTTGAACTTTTGACCTTGAGTGACTGATTTTCCAAACAGCATTTGTACGTTATTTATGTAAATCCTGGGTCATATTATTTTACTTTTCTAGCCATATAAGGTAATAGTACAGTTTACAAATTTCAAAGTCACTACTCTGTGTAGAGGTTATGATGTCTGTTATGGTTTCATTTGAATCTGTTTTCCTTTGGTCCCAGATTCTCCACTTTTGAAGAAGGTAAAATTGCACCTGAGGAATTAGAATGATGATCTCAGCCTCTTTTGTTTTGTGTCCCAATATATTAAAGTAGAATTTTGGAATATATTATGAAATAGTTAAATTTATAGCTTAAACAAAACACCTGATTGCTGAAGAAATTGTTTTTCCTCTGGCATTCTTTTAAGTGAAGAACAGATGCAAGTACTAGAAAGAAATATGAAATGTTGAATAATTTTTTTCAGTTTTCTTTGTACTTTGGATAAAGCTTATCTGCTTCTAAAATAAGAGTTCAGTATTAATATATAGGAGTTTGGGCCAAACAGTTGCCACTTCTCTCAGGCTTGAAAATGATTAGAAACAGCTAAATATAGTATTATGTGTATTTCTACAAATGTAAAGTGGTTGAACCTCACAATTGACAGATATGTGCCATGATTATGTAATGTTTCAATACAATTTATATTTTAAAAGCATTTTGTTAACTTAGAAAAATTAACTGGTGTTCAAATTTAGAAATGAAGGTTCTGTTTTTCTTCTGTGTCTCAGTATATTTTATAGTAAATAGGCCAATTGATTGATTTTGAAATATATATAAATATGTTATTCTGAAGTTATATTGTGTAAACTTTGAGTGAACTTTATCATCCTACTACTGTTTGGTGACATTGTTGCTTTAAAATATTAGGAAAAATATTTGCCATATTGCAGAGTTCAAAAAGCTATATGTATTTTATAAAATAATCATCTGCTATTGAATACTATAAGTATTTTAGAGTATTTAAAGTCTACAGTCTGTTATGAACTATTGATTTCAATGGCATTATGAAATATTAAAATATAAAAGCTCTTTTTCATGGGTTATATTAAACAAGATGGATTATATTAAAACAAAGCCATTTTTTAATTGTATAGACTATAGCTCTTCAAAAGAGCGTTCCCACGAGAGAAGTGTTTTCAAAGTAAGAATATATAAAAATAAAATTTAAGGTTTTAGTCATAGTCTTACCCTTTAATTCATGGCAAATAAAATTTATCTTTCAGACTGCATATGGCTACATCTTGTTTTTTCATATTACATCTACAAGAGGGGACAAGTACCTCTATGAACCAGTGTATCCCAAGTAAGTTTGTTGTCTTTCATTCTTTTAGTAATTGGTATGCTTCTTTGTACTCACGAAAACATTCCAGTTTTGCATTGTCTGAAGTGAATAAAATAAAGCCAAGCCAGTACTTTAAAAATAGTATTTCAAAAATTACCAAGTCTTTGAGCTGTCATTAATTGAATAAAGAATAAAAAAAGTCTGAGAATCTTGGGTGAATGTAGTATAGATCCCTTCTTGGACATTCAGGATCACTACTAATATAATCTAGCATTATTAGGGAGGAGCTAAAAATGTCATAAGGGAAGAGAGGAAAAGTCAGGAAAGGTATAGGTTCTTTTTTCTCTATATTTTTATGTGTGCACAGAGAAAATGTGTAACCCAAACAGTGGTTAACTCTTGGATAGAACTTGAAAGAACAAGGACTTTGATCTTCAAACTATGTTGTTCTGTATGTATATTTTTCATTCTTTTCCTTAACTTCTTTGCCTCACTTTTGAAATGAAAGAATGTTTTATTGAAAGAACTTTTGAAATAAAAGAACACAACAGTTTTAAAGCATATCCTTTTTTTTTCCAAAATTTTATTTTATTTTTTTTAAAAGATTTTTATTTATTTATTTAGCAGACAGATCACAAGTAGGCAGAGAGAGAGGAGGAAGCAGGCTCCCCGCTAAGCAGAGAGCCTGATGTGGGGCTCGATCCCAGGATCCTGGGATCATGACTTAAGCCTAAGGCAGAGGCTTAACCTAGTGAGCCACCCAGGCGCCCCAAGATTTTATTTATTTAATGAGAAAGAAAGGATGAGCAAGTGAGCATGAGCAGTGGTGAAGGGAGCCATAGGGAAAAGACTTGCCGCTGTGCAGAGAGCCTGCTGCAGGGCTCCATCCCAGGACCTTGAGCTGCAGGCAGACGCTTAACCAAGACACTCAAGCGCCCCTTCTTTTTTTTTTTTTTTAAGAAACATCAAACCATTAAAGCTGGATGCTATATAAATGAATATCACATTTCTAGATGGATTTTGGAGATGGCCAGATTTTATTGCGTATGTAAGAAATTAGAGGGAAAGTAGATTTCAATATATGAAAGTTTACATTTCTGAAAATTAACAGGAAGAGAGAACAACGTTAAAAAGGTAACAAACTGGGGGAAATTTTCTCAGTAAATAGGACCAAGACTTACTATTTTTCTGTTTCATAAAGTATTTTATATAATTTTTTTTATAAACTACATCTTAAGGAGACATATAAATTGCTAAGAAACACAAAGATTTCAAAAGGTAAATAGGTGAAAGTGATCTCATAAGAGGAAATACAACTAACAAAAACGAGAAAATTTTTAATTAGTAACTCAGACCAAACACTAGTAACTCAAAACATTAAATACATTTTTTAGAAACCTACACATTTTAATATGTAAAAATAATCTTTTTTTTAAGAATTAAAAAATATTTTTAAAGATGTAATCATTTTAGAGAGAGCAAGAACATAGGCAGTGCATGTGAGCTGAGGAAGGGAGAGAGAAAATCCTCAGACTCCCCACTGAACATGGAGCCCAATATGGAGCTCAGTCCCAGGATCTTGGGATCATGACCTGAGCCACCCAGGTGCCCCAATATGTAAAAATAATCTTTTTTTTTTTTAATTATTACTATGCTAGCAGAGGACTATCAAAATATGTTCTTACATGCTTCCAATAGTAGATATACACAAAAGTGTGAAAATACAGAATTTTGGTATGGAAGTTAACTGTGGTATATTCCCACATACTATGAAGTCATTAAATATATTTAGAAAAATTTACACACTTGAGAACTTGACCATATTAAATGCCAAGTGAAGAAATGAGGCACACTAAATTATATATGTAATACGACCACAACTTTGCAAAAGATAAATATTCTCTTAAAAAAAAAATAGAGTAGTATATATTTATAGTAATTGCTCCTGAATGAGAACTCAGAGATTTTTCAGTGATGAAAAATCACTGTAGTGATTTTTTATCTTCTTTCAACTCTTGAATTTTCCAGAATTTTTGATTTGCATACACTATATTCAATGTGGCTTTTAACAGATCATATTTACAGGCACCTGGGTGGCTCAGTGGATTAAGCCTCTGCCTTCAGGTCTGGTCATGATCTCAGGGTCCTGGGATCGAGCCCCGCATTGGACTCCCTGCTCATCAGGGAGCCTGTTTCCCCTTCTCTCTCTTCCTGCCTCTCTCCCTACTTGTGTTTTTTCTCTCTGTCAAATAAATAAAATCTTAAAAAAATAATAATAATAAAAATGTATTTGAAAAATATAACAAAAAGCCAAAATGTTTTTTAAAAATTGTGTTATGAAAATTGTTTAATACTTGTCAATTCTTGAGAAAACACTTTGGGAAAAGCTAATGTAGGCCATGTAGAATGTAACTCTGAACGCTTTATCATAGATTTTAAGAAACTGTCTAGATTTTCTTGATGCCATAAGCCACTTGTTTTGGTAATCTAGTATTAGTTGAGGTGTAAGTTGAATTTTGGAAATCTTTTGTACTAATTTGATTATTTTCAAAAAAATCTAACCCTTTCAGTATATAAATTGTACTGTTTAAAATGTTCTGGACATTTTGATAGGACGTATTTATAAATTTTAAATTCAGTTTTGTGGATAATATATAATGTGTTTTTTTCATTCTAAGTGATAATTTTGTGAGCCTTTTGAAGAACTGTTGTAATTAGCATCTTTAATTACCTTGGACATTTTGAACTAGCATATTTGAACCCATTTTATTGCTCTATTCAGACATGCTCCTGAAAATACTTAATTTATACTAGTATAGTATATAACGTAGTATAAATTATACTAGTATTCCATTTTTCAAGTCACTAACATGATTTCATAGGTTTACAGCGATTTGGAATGGTACTTCGAAACTCACTGTGTTGCAGAGAATTTGAAAAGAGTTTCTACTTTCTGATTTTAAGACTGCAGAGGATGCCCCTTTACTAGTAGTAGTGCAGACAGTGCATAAACTTTGCTATGTTTGACTGTATGTTGGACTAAAGAACTAAAGAAATGCATTGTATTTTTTAAAAATTTGGGCTTGATGATCACAGGTTTCAGTGTGTGGCTCGGTAAAATGTGTTTGGCCTTCATATGGCATGAGTATGTGTTGCCTTAGCCAAAGAGCTAGGCTTTGGCCTCATGTAGACCTGGGATTGAATGTCTGCTCTTCTCTTCTCAGCCAGATAACTTCTGTCCAGTTATTTAATACCTCCAAAATCAGTTTCTTCATCTGTAGAATGAGGTAGCAGTAGTAATTATTTCATAGGATTAAATGAGATCATGCATATTAAATGTTTAGATAACTGACTAGTATGTGGGAAAATTAATGGACAGCTGCTGTTCTTAATGCTATTATTAGTATACTTTTTCCTTCACCAAATTTTTACTTCGTTTCTAATATCTTAAGTATATAAGAAGTGATTTAATATGTAAATTATATATGTTAAGTGACTTATTTTTAATATTTACATTTTTTTTTAAAGATTTTATTTATTTATCTGACAGACAGAGATCACAGGTAGGCAGAGAGGCAGGCAGAGGGAGAGAGAGAAGCAGGCTCCCCACTGAGCAGAGAGCCCGATGTGGGGCTCGATCCCAGGACCCTGAGATCATGACCTGAGCTGAAGGCAGAGGCTTTAACCCACTAAGCCACCCAGGCGCCCCGTTAATATTTACATATTTTAAAAATATTTACACAATTTTTATTCGCAATATTTTTAATATTTATATAATATTTGATATTTGACTTGATAATGTACTTCTTTCCCAGCTTAACTTCTAGTAACTGCTACATAAATCAAACAAAATACCTTCTAGGGAAACGGTTTTGTAGCACAGAGAATTGGAATGAGCCAGTTGTGTATTTTAATGCTGGACTGCTATCTAGTTCGGTTACTTAGTCTGCTTAGTTTTTTAGTTTTTCTGTAGGACCTATTTATAAAATGGGAATAAAAATATTTTTTCTTCTGTTGTTTGGAGGATTATAGGAGTACATGTTTTTAAAACTGGGAAAGTGGTTCATACATGGGTTTGAGGCGAGTTTCAAAAAATGTTTAGTTTTGACAGTGTATCATTGTCATCTGTGCCATTGTGAGCACTTAACGCAGTTCAGGATACTGTTCTGAGCACTTTTTCAGACTTTAGTCTTGGTAACACCCTGTGAGGTGATTAGGTACAACTACTGCAGCCCAGAGGCCAACTAACTTAGCAGTAGTCGCTCACTAGCAAGTGGCATGGCCGTGATTCAGACGTTAAGTGCTATTGCTGCCGTGTGTATACTCTTACCCACCAGTACTTCACGGCCTCAGCCCTGTTTATGCCCGTCTGGTCATCTGCTTCTTGGGGGCTTGGGGGGAGTAGTGAATTAAAAACCGGAGAAATAGGGCGCCTGGGTGGCTCAGTGGGTTAAAGCCTCTGCCTTTGGCTCAGGTCATGATCTCGGGGTCCTGGGATCGAGTCCCACATCGGGCTCTCTGCTCAGCGGAGAGCCTGCTTCCCTTCCTCTCTCTCTGCCTGCCTCTCTTGTGATTTCTCTCTGTCAAATAAATAAATCTTTAAAAAAACAAACAAAAAAAAAACCGGAGAAATGATCCGGAATGGTTTATACATAGCAGTTGTGAACAATAATGTACTTGAGGCCAGTAGTTAGTCCTACTCTTCTCAATTGTAGAAACACTATTGTCTCTTGTTTCTCTTCTCTAAATTTTATGAGTTCATCACATGAGTTTTTCTGGAGTATCTCAGCTTCCCTGTATTATATGACAGGTTCTTAACCTTAGACCGCATACCAGTTTCCAATGTGCTCCACCTGAGAACAGGTCAGATGTCCTGTGATCTTTCCAAGTTTCCACATAGTGGTGTTTGCACCGTCCTTCCCGTTCATGTTGGGAGTCAGCCTTCAGCAATGGTGGCAGTCTTATCAAATGACTCTATGCCTCAAAGATCATTTACTCTTTGATGTTTCGTTTGATCTTTTAATACATTTCATTCTGTATAAAAACGTCCATTCGTATAAGCTACACAGACCATTGGACAGAGTTGTCCACTAAAGGTCCTTGGCCTGTTCTTTCATACCTTGGAACTTGCATTGAAATTTATGGAGGAAACTCTGCCAGGGATAAATCAGAAATAACTTGTGTATAGAATTAGGATGTATTGATTTGTTTATATTTAAATATAAGTGTAGTAGTTCTTGAAACTGTGAGTCATACTTAATTTTATCATCATGAAAATAATTTCAACTAATATGTCATCATAATGTATACTTTAAGAGCAGAGACTTTTTTCTTTTATTCTGTCTTTCCGCTCTTACTGTCAACTTCTTTTGTTAGACACCAGCCTTACTAGTAACAGGACAAAGTTCTAAAAAAAAAAAAAGTTATACTAAAATTCAGTACATTATGAAATATTAAATATAATAGAGATTATCTGTGGGGGTGGGGGGCAGTGGGAACCACTCCAGAACAACTACCAACTCAAACCTTTTGGGGCACCTGGGTGGCTCAGTTGGTTAAGCATCTGCCTTCAGCTCAGGTCATGATCCCAGGCTCCTGAGATGGAGTCCTCTGCATGGGCGCTTCTCCCTCCTCTCTGCCCCCAGCCCTGCCCCACCGTGTGCTGTGCTTGCTCACTCTCTCAAATAAAATCTTCCCGCCCCCCCCCCAAAAAAAACCCCTGAAAAAACAAACCTCTCATTTCCTTTTTCATACACCCAACATAGTTTATATTAGATTTTGAGACTTCTTACTAGCTGCTAATGAAGTAGTGTCAGGTGGGAAGCAGGTAGAGGATAGCTCATTGAGGTTAACAGTTTCTAACCTCAACACAGCTTACCCTCTGAAAAATTCTGAAACATTTAAGGGGCAGAAACATTTACTGAAATTAATCACATTTAGAGGAGAAAAGAGATATGAAAGTTGCCCTCAACATTTGTTACTTCCTTTTTGCTCATAAATTTTTAGTGTTTTCTGGAAAATAAACTTTAACTGCTTTATTTCCCCTTACGGCTCTTTTGATTTAAAGTGTTATTTCTAACAATGTACCTTGTTATAAATTCAGTTTGTAAAGTTGACAAGTATGTTAGTTACCCTAACATTTTTTATTCCCGTTGATATTCTCAAAATATTACATTGTATAATTTGATTTCAATATGTATACATTCTATAAATATAGGTGTGTATTACATATTTTGTGTCCATTAGCTTACATTATAATTGCATGAACACTTAATAATAAGATAGTGAAGTTAATGTATAAATTCTGGGCACTGAAAGCTATTCCCCTGTTGACCACACTTCTAACACTGGTACCCGAATGCAAAGAATTATAGAAGTGTTAAAAATCTCTGGTCAAATCAGAAAGTCACATTGCTTTTATCAGACCGAAGGCTTTCTGAATGTGTGATCGTGTAAACAAAAAAATTTTTTTGAATATAAAAGGCCTGGATGGGACTGGAAGAGATGATGCGAGTGAAATAAGTCAAGCAGAGAGAGTCAGTTATATGGTTTCACCTATTTGTGGAGCATAAGAAATAACACGGAGGACATGGGGAGATGGAGAGGAGAAGGGAGTTGAGGGAAATTGGAGGGGGAGGTGAACCATGAGAGACTATGGACTCCGAAAAACAATCAGGGTTTTGAAGGGGCGGCGGGCTGGAAGGTTGAGTTATCCTGGTGGTGGCTGTTAATGGAGGGCATGTTTTGCATGGAGCACTGGGTGTGGTGCATAGACAATGAATTCTGGTACACTGAAAAGAAATTTTAAAAATTAAAAATTAAAAAAAAGCCCTGGTGATGAGGATACTCTTTCAAGAAAACTCTTTATCTGTACATCTTTTCTTTTGAATTTTGCATTTTTTGATGCTCCAGAACTGTTGTAGATACTGGGAACACAACAGTGGGTAAAGGAAGAAAAACAGGTGACAAACCGACTCAGAGCTTGCGCTCTTCTAGTAGATGGTGATAGATAAGGAAAATACATTACAAATTTGACAAATATGACAAGTATGTCATCACCTGATAACGTTTCTGTGGAGAAAAAGTAGGAAAATGGATTATGACATTTGAAAAGATCTCAGACTAGGAAACAAAACATACCAGGGGAAGAACATTCTAGATGGGAGAGATTTAGTAGTTAAGAAAGTTAGTAACATTATTGTGAAAACATTTAGGTTCTACCTAATAATTTACAGATTAAATTATAAGTAGGGGTACTGGCACCTGGTTGTCGTAGTTGGTTAAGCATCCGACTCTTGATTTTTCAGCTCAGGGTCACGATCTCAGTGTGGTGAAATCAGCCTTCCTGTCAGTCTCGGGGCTGGGTGTGGAGCCTGTTTAAGATTGTCTCTCCTAATCCCTCTGCCCCTCCCTTCCCCCTGTGCCTGAACATACACAGACACACTCTCTCTCTCCCTTTCTTTTTCTCTCTTTCAAAAATAAATAATAATACTAAAAGAAGTGGGAAACGTTTTACTAAGTGTAAAAATGTGAAAAATTATATTCTTATTTTTAAGTAACTTAATCTTGGGAAAGCCAGTGACCAGTTCCCTTTTTTGTAAGGAGTTTATTCTTCCTGCTCAGTAACCTCAGCAGGGAACTGTGTCATGTCCCGTGTATTCTGCCTTCTATATATTCTGCTTATTCAACCGTTTCTGTATCCCTCATGTCTGTATTTCTTCCCAGTCCCGAGCAGCAGTACTTTACTTTGGGTTTTGTTTCTTTTCTCCTGGATTATTGTATATTGTCTTAAACATATTTTATGGTTTTCCCCTAAATGAATTTCTAATATAAAATTTAATTGCCATTTTCCTACATAAAAATTTTCTGTGGCTTTCCTTAGTTCTCAGGATCAATCCTGTTGCTTTCTTTTTTTGAGTTTTATTTTACTCATCTGAAAAATAGAGCGAATGCCTTCTACTTCATAAAGATGTCATTACAGCACCATAAATTACGGTACAGTACCTCCGGTAATGCTTTCGTGTTCCCCAGGGGTTTGTTCTGAGTTCCTTTTTACACAGTCTCCCTGGCTTTAATTATTCAGTATATGTGGATGAGATCCAGATCTGTTTCTTTAATTTAGTACTGCTTTCTGGAGCTTCATGCTCACCTTCCCGGGACAGATCGTTTCGCTGTCCCTGCAGGCGGTCTCAGATTCACCGTATCAGCCTAACTTACCTTCTCTCTGAGGAAGCCGACATGCTGTTGCTTTTCTGACGTGTTTTGCAGTTACCGTGATCATTTCTGCAATTGTAGGCAGTTGAAACCTTGGAATCTTTATTTCCTTACTTCTCATATTTGTTTGGTAATCAAGTTATATTGTATTGACTCATAGCTCTTCAGGGTCTCTAGAATTTGCCTCTCTCTGTTTCATTCTCCTTATCTCAGCAGAGGCCCTACTTCTCGCCTTTTGGAAAAGCTTATTTACTAACTTGTCCTCTTCTCTTAGTTTCTTTGTCCTACCCACCGAAATCCATCCTTTGCATTGACAGCAGATTTATTTTTCAAAACAGACTTGGTAATGTGGATTCTTGTCTCAGATACTCTTTTTAAAGGTCTACACTAACTTTATTCTAAATCAGTTTAACATCTGTCTCTAATGATATAAAAACACTAACAACATGCATCAGTACTTTCTAGAATGATAATGTTTTCGAAAGATTCTATGAGTAAACTTTTTTATTTACATTTTATTGATTGTGGTAAAGCACACATAACATTTACCATCCCAGCCATTTTCTGAGTACACAGTTATGCTTCATCTAAGTGGAATCACACAGTGTTTAACTTGTGACTGGCTCGTATCATTCAGTATAATGTCCTCAAGGTTCATCTGTGTTGTAGCATATTTCAGAATTTCCTGCTTCTTAAGGCTGAATACTGTTTTGTTATATGTACATACAGGCACCTGTGGCGCTTCACAGATAACTGTGTTTGTACAGATTACGGGTTTGTGCACCCTGTGTTGAACACATCTATTAGTATCTTCTTTTCAGTAGTGTTTGTACATTTCATGTCTCTTCACATGTTGGTAATTAGCAATATTTCAAGCTTTTTAATTATTATTGTTTGTTGTGGTGATGTGTGATCAGTGACCTTTGATGTTACTAATGTAATTGTTTTGAGGTGCTATGGACTGTGCTCATAAAAGATGGTGAATTCAAGTGATAAGTGCTGTGTGTGTCTGTCTGCTCTCTGCTCCACTCTTTCTCCCTGACCTCTTTATTCCCTAAGACACAGCAGTATTGAAATCAGGTCAGTTAATAACCCTACAACGGCCTGTAAGTGTTCAAGCGGAAGGGGAAGCTGCATGCCTCTCACTATCAGCCAGAGGCTAGACATGACTAAAGCTCAGTGAGGAAGGCGTGTTGAAAGCTGAGGCCTCTGATGCCGGTTAGCCAGGTTGTGAATCGAAGGAAAAGCTCCTGAAGGAAATTAAAAGTGCTACCTCAGTGAACACAGGAATGATAGGAGAGTGAAACTGCTTTATTGCTGATACAGAGAACATTTAGTGGATAAGAGGTCCAACCAGCCACGACATTCTCCTCAGCCAAAGCGGAAGGCCCCGACTCTCTCTTCAGTTCTGTGCAGGCAGAGAGAGGGGAGGAAGCTGCAGGAGCGAAGCCTGAAGCGAGCAGAGATCGTGCATGAGGTTTAAGGAAGGAGGCCGCGTCCGTGGCACGAAAGTGCAAGGCGAAGCAACACGCGCTGCCGTAGGAGCTGCAGCAAGTGACCAGGAGATCCAGAAAATCCGGAAGATCGAGAACGTTCCCGAAGGCGGCTGCACTGACCAGCAGATTTTCAGGGTGGATGCGGGAGCCTCCCACGGGAAGAAGGTGCCATGGAGGACTTCCCTGGCTGGACAGGAGGAGTCAGTGCTGCCTTCACAGCTTCCACGGACAGGCTGATGGTCTGGTCGGGGCCAGTGCAGTTGGTGACTTTTAACGTGTAGCAGGTGCTGATTTATCATGTCTCCAATCCTAGGGCCCTAGGAATTACGTCAAGTCCCCTCTGCCTGTGCTCTGTGAATGGAACAGCAGAACCTAGAGGACAGGACATCTGTTCACAGCATGATGTACTCAGTGTTTTAAGCCCATTGTTGAGACCCGCCTGAGGAAAAAAAAGAAAGATTCCTTTCACATTATCATCACTTACCGACTGTGCACCTGATCGCCGCAGAGTTCTGATGGAGTCGGACAGTGAGATTTACGTTGTTTTCTTGTCTGCTAACACAACATCCGTTCTGCAGCGCATGGATCGAGGAGTCATTTCAAGTGGAAACGAGTCTTTTTTTTAATTTTTTAATCAATTATGTTCATTTTTTATTGGAGTACAAGAGTGTTATACTAGTTGCAGGGGTGCAGGGGTGCAGTATAATGATTCAGCAGTGGTTACTCGGCGCCCATCAGGATAAGTGGGCTCTTGAGTCCTGGATCGCTCGCCCATCCCCCCTCCCCTTCTGGCAACCACCCGTTGGTTCTCTGTATTTAAGAGTCTTTGTCTCTGTTTTTCTTTGTTTTGTTTCTTACTCAAGTCTTCTTCCTTAAGAAGTACATTTCACAGGACTCTACCTGCCATACGTAGTGATTCCTCGGATGGAGCTGGGCAAGGTCAATTGAAAACCTTCTGGGGAAGATTCACCGTCCTAGACGCATTCATGATTCATGGGGAGCCACCAACATCTCAGCGTTATTGGGAATTTGGGAGAAGTGGATTCCAGTCTTCATGGATGACTTTGAGGGGTTCAGGATTTCAGAGGAAGAGGTCTCTGCGGGAGTGGTGGAGATAGCAAGAGAGCCAGAATCAGAAGTGGAGCCTGAGGATGGGACGGACCCGCTGCAGACTCCGGATACAGCTTGAATGCATGAAGGGTTGCTGCCGACGAATGAGCAGAGAAAGTGGTTTGTGGAGGTGCCGCGAAGCCTGTTGAAATGACAACAGAGGGTTTGGAATCTCGCATCAGCTTAGTGGATAGAGCAGCAAGTGGGTTTGGGAGGTTTGTTTGACCCCACGATTTTGAAAGTTGTGTGGGTAAAAGCTATCAGAGAGCACTGCAGGCTGCCCAGAAAGTTTCATGAAGGGAAGAGTCAGTCGATGCACCAGACTTCATTGTTGTTTTAAGAAGTGACCACAGCCACCCTGACCTTCAGCAACCGCCACCCTGTTCAGTCAGCAGCCATCAGTGGCAAAAAGATTTTGAGTTGCAGAAAGCTCAGATGATAGCGTTTTGTTAGCAATCAAGTATTTTTTTTTCCCATTTTATTTATTTTTTTCAGCATAACAGTATTCATTGTTTTTGCACAACACCCAGTGCTCCATGCAAAACGTGCCCTCCCTATTACCCACCACCTGTTCCCCCAACCTCCCACCCCTGACCCTTCAAAACCCTCAGGTTGTTTTTCAGAGTCCATAGTCTCTTATAGTTCGACTCCCCTCCCCAATGTCCATAGCCCCCTCCCCCTCTCCCAATCCCACCTCCCCCCAGCAACCCCCAGTTTGTTTTGTGAGATTAAGAGTCATTTGTGGTTTGTCTCCCTCCCAATCCCATCTTGTTTCATTTATTCTTCTCCTATCTCCCTAACCCCCCATGTTGCTTCTCCATGTCCTCATATCAGGGAGATCATATGATAGTTGTCTTTCTCCGATTGACTTATTTCACTAAGCATGATACGCTCTAGTTCCACCCACGTCGTCGCAAATGGCAAGATTTCGTTTCTTTTGATGGCTGCATAGTATTCCATTGTGTATATATACCACATCTTCTTTATCCATTCATCTGTTGATGGACATCTAGGTTCTTTCCATAGTTTGGCTATTGTAGACATTGCTGCTATAAACATTCGGGTACACGTGCCCCTTCGGATCACTACGTCTGTATCTTTAGGGTAAATACCCAGTAGTTCAATTGCTGGGTCATAGGGTAGTTCTATTTTCAACATTGTGAGGAACCTCCATGCTGTTTTCCAGAGTGGTTGCACCAGCTTGCATTCCCACCCACAGTGGAGGAGGGTTCCCCTTTCTCCGCATCCTCGCCAGCATCTGTCATTTCCTGACTTGTTAATTTTAGCCATTCTGACTGGTGTGAGGTGATATCTCATTGTGGTTTTGATTTGTATTTCCCTGATGCCGAGTGATGTGGAGCACTTTTTCATGTGTCTGTTGGCCATCTGGATGTCTTCTTTGCAGAAATGTCTGTTCATGTCCTCTGCCCATTTCTTGATTGGATTGTTTGTTCTTTGGGTGTTGAGTTTGCTAAGTTCCTTATAGATTTTGGATACTAGCCCTTTATCTGATATGTCGTTTGCAAATATCTTCTCCCATTCTGTCAGTTGTCTTTTGGTTTTGTTAACTGTTTCCTTTGCTGTGCAAAAGCTTTTGATCTTGATGAAATCCCAATAGTTCATTTTTGCCCTTGCTTCCCTTGCCTTTGCCGTTGTTCCTAGGAAGATGTTGCTACGGCTGAGGTCAAAGAGGTTGCTGCCTGCATTCTCCTCAAGGATTTTGATGGATTCCTTTCTCACATTGAGGTCCTTCATCCATTTGGAGTCTACTTTCGTGTGTGGTGTAAGGAAGTGGTCCAATTTTCATTTTTCTGCATGTGGCTGTCCAATTTTCCCAGCACCATTTATGGAAGAGGCTGTCTTGTTTCCATTGGACATTCCTTCCTGCTTTGTCGAAGATTAGTTGACCATAGAGTTGAGGGTCGATTTCTGGGCTCTCTATTCTGTTCCACTGATCTATGTGTCTGTTTTTGTGCCAGTACCATGCTGTCTTGATGATGACAGCTTTGTAATAGAGCTTGAAGTCCGGAATTGTGATGCCACCAACTTTGGCTTTCTTTTTCAATATTCCTTTGGCTATTCGAGGTCTTTTCTGGTTCCATATAAATTTTAGGATTATTTGTTCCATTTCTTTGAAAAAAATGGATGGTATTTTGATAGGGATTGCATTAAATGTGTAGATTGCTTTAGGTAGCATGGACATTTTCACAATATTTATTCTTCCAATCCAGGAGCATGGAACATTTTTCCATTTCTTTGTGTCTTCCTCAGTTTCTTTCATGAGTACTTTATAATTTTCTGTGTATAGATTCTTAGCCTCTTTGGTTAGGTTTATTCCTAGGTATCTTATAGTTTTGGGTGCAATTGTAAATGGGATTGACTCCTTAATTTCTCTTTCTTCTGTCTTGTTGTTGGTGTACAGAAATGCAACTGATTTCTGTGCATTGATTTTATATCCTGACACTTTACTGAATTCCTGTATAAGTTCTAGCAGTTTTGGAGTGGAGTCTTTTGGGTTTTCCACATACAGTATCATATCATCTGCGAAGAGTGATAGTTTGACTTCTTCTTTACCAATTTGGATGCCTTTAATTTCTTTTTGTTGTCTGATTGCTGAGGCTAGGACTTCTAATACTATGTTGAATAGCAGTGGTGATAATGGACATCCCTGCCGTGTTCCTGACCTTAGTGGAAAAGCTTTCAGTTGTTCTCCATTGAGAATGATATTTGCGGTGGGTTTTTCATAGATGGCTTTGATAATATTGAGGTATGTGCCCTCTATCCCTACACTTTGAAGAGTTTTGATCAGGAAGGGATGCTGTACTTTCTCAAATGCTTTTTCAGCATCTATTGAGAGTATCATATGGTTCTTGTTCTTTCTTTTATTAATGTGTTGTATCACATTGATTGATTTGCGGATGTTGAACCAAACCTGCAGCCCTGGAATAAATCCCACTTGATCGTAGTGAATAATCCTTTTAATGTACTGTTGAATCCTATTGGCTAGTATTTTGGCGAGAATTTTCACATCTGTGTTCATCAAGGATATTGGTCTGTAGTTCTCTTTTTTGGTGGGATCCTTGTCTGGTTTTGGGATCAAGGTGATGCTGGCCTCATAGAATGAGTTTTCCTTCCATTTCTATTTTTTGGAACAGTTTCAGGAGAATAGGAATTAGTTCTTCTTTAAATGTTTGGTAGAATTCCCCTGGGAAGCCGTCTGGCCCTGGGCTTTTGTTTGTTTGGAGATTTTTGATGACTGTTTCAATCTCCTTACTGGTTATGGGCCTGTTCAGGTTTTCTATTTCTTCCTGGTTCAGTTGTGGTAGTTTATATGTCTCCAGGAATGCATCCATTTCTTCCAGATTGTCCAATTTGTTGGCGTAGAGTTGCTCATAGTATGTTCTTATAATTGTGTGTATTTCTTTGGTGTTAGTTGTGATCTCTCCTCTTTCATTCATGATTTTATTTATTTGGGTCCTTTCTCTTTTCTTTTTGATGAGTCTGGCTAGGGGTTTATCAATCTTATTGATTCTTTCAAAAGAACCAGCTCCTAGTTTCATTGATTTTTTCTATTGTTTTTTTGGTTTCTATTTCATTGATTTCTGCTCTGATCTTTATGATTTCTCTTCTCCTGCTGGGTTTAAGGTTTCTTGTTCTTTCTCCAGCTCCTTTACGTGTAGGGTTAGGTTGTGTACTTGAGACCTTTCTTGTTTCTTGAGAAAGGCTTGTACCGCTATATATTTTCCTCTCAGGACTGCCTTTGCAGTGTCCCACAGATTTTGAACTGTTGTGTTTTCATTGTCATTTGTTTCCATGAATTTTTTCAATTCTTCTTTAATTTCCTGGTTGACCCATTCATTCTTTAGAAGGATGCTGTTTAGTCTCCATGTATTTGGGTTCTTTCCAGCTTTCCTCTTGTGATTGAGTTCTAGCTTCAGAGCATTGTGGTCTGAAAATATGCAGGGAATGATCCCAATCTTTTGATACCGGTTGAGACCTGATTTGTGACCCAGGATGTGATCTATTCTGGAGAAGGTTCCATGTGCACTAGAGAAGAATGTGTATTCTGTTGCTTTGGGATGAAATGTTCTGAATATATCTGTGATGTCCATCTGGTCCAGTGTGTCATTTAAGGCCTTTATTTCCTTATTGATCTTTTGCTTGGATGATCTGTCCATTTCAGTGAGGGGAGTGTTCAAGTCCCCTACTATTATTGTATTATTATTGATGTGTTTCTTTGATTTTGTTATTAATTGGTTGATATAGTTGGCTGCTCCCACGTTAGGGGCATAGATATTTAAAATTGTTAGATCTTCTTGTTGGACAGACCCTTTGAGTAGGATATAGTGTCCTTCCTCCTCTCTCATTATAGTCTTTGGCTTAAAATCTAATTGATCTGATATAAGGATTGCCACCCCAGCTTTCTTCTGATGCCCATTAGCATGGTAAATTGTTTTCCACCCCCTCACTTTAAATCTGGAGGTGTCTTCACGTCTAAAATGAGTTTCTTGTAGGCAACAAACTGATGGGTTTTGTTTTTTATCCATTCTGATACCCTGTGTCTTTTGATTGGGGCATTTAGCCCATTAACATTCAGGGTAACTATTGAGAGATATGAATTTAGTGCCATTATTAGTCTGTAAGGTGACTGTTACTGTATATTGTCTCTGTACCTTTCTGATCTACTACTTTAAGGCTCTCTCTTTGCTTAGAGGACCCCTTTCAATATTTCCTGTAGAGCTGGTTTGGTGTTTACGAATTCTTTCAGTTTTTGTTTGTCCTGGAAGCTTTTTATCTCTCCTTCTATTTTCAATGATAGCCTAGCTGGATAGAGTATTCTTGGCTGCATGTTTTTCTCGTTTAGTGCTCTGAATATATCATGCCAGCTCTTCCTGGCCTGCCAGGTCTCTGTGGATAAGTCTGCTGCCAATCTAATATTTTTACCATTGTATGTTACAGACTTCTTTTCTCGGGCTGCTTTCAGGATTTTCTCTTTGTCACTAAGACTTGTAAATTTTACTATTAGGTGACGGGGTGTGGACCTATTCTTGTTGACTTTGAGGGGGGTTCTCTGCATCTCCTGGATTTTGATGCTTGTTCCCTTTGCCATATTAGGGAAATTCTCTCCAATAATTCTCTCCTATAGACCTTCTGCTCCCCTCTCTGTTTCTTCTTCTTCTGGAATCCCAATTATTCTAATGTTGTTTCGTCTTATGGTGTCACTTATCTCTCGAATTCTCCCCTCATGGTCCAGTAGCTGTTTGTCCCTCTTTTGTTCGGCTTCTTTATTCTCTGTCATTTGGTCTTCTATATCACTAATTCTTTCTTCTGCCTCATTTATCCTAGCAGTGAGAGCCTCCATTTTTGATTGTACCTCATTAATAGCTTTTTTGATTTCAACTTGGTTAGATTTTAGTTCTTTAATTTCTCCAGAAAGGGCTTTAATATCTCCAGAGAGGGTTTCTCTAATAATCTTCCATGCCTTTTTCGAGCCCGGCTAGAATGTTCAGAAACGTCATTCTGAACTCTTGATCTGACATATTACCAATGTCTGTGTTGATTAGGTCCCTAGCCTTCGGTAGTGTCTCTTGTTCTTTTGTTTGTGGTGATTTTTTCCGCCTTGTCATTTTGTCCAGATAAGAGAATATGAAGGAGCAAATAAAATACTAAAAGGGTGGCAAAGACCCCAGAAAAATGCGCTGTAACCAAGTGAGAAGAGACCCCAAATTGTGGGGGGGAGAAAGGAGATAAAAAGAGGTTCAGAAAAAAAAAAAAGAAAAAAATTTAAAAAATAAAACAAATAAAGAAAAAATATAAAAAAGAAAGAAAAAATATATATATTTAGATAAACTAGTCAAAAAACGTTAAAAAAGAAAAGGGTAAAAGTTTTAAAAAATTTAGCAGAAGAAGAAAAAAGAAAAAAGATTGAAAAAAGAAAAAAGAAAAAAAAATTGAAGTAGCCGGAAGACTAAAGAATCATGGGGAGAAAGCCATGAGTTCCGTGCTTTGCTTTCTCCTCCTCTGGAATTGTGCTGCTTTCTTAGGAATTGAACCTACTTTCCTTGATAGATGAACTTCATCCTGGCTGGATATTTTGTTGATCTTCTGGGGGAGGGGCCTGTTGTAGTGACTCTCAAGTGTCTTTGCCCGAGGTGGATTTGCACCGCCCTTACCGGCGGCCGGACTAAGTAATCGGCTCGGGTTCACTTTTGGGAGCTTCTGTTCCCTGAACGCTTTCCGTAGAGTTCCGGAAGACGGGAATGAAAATGGCGGCCTCCTAGTCTCCGGCCCGGAGGAGCCTAGAGCCTGGGGCTCCACTCCTCAGTGCGCCCCCAGAGGAGAGCACCCAATCACTCCCGTATCCCCAGCCTCTAGCCGCGCTCCGAGCTCACCCAGCCCGCGACCAGTTCAAGGTAACCTCGAGCTGAGAGTTCAGTCCTCGGCTCTGTCTCTGCAGCCGGCTTCTCCGTTCTAATACCTGCAAGCTCTGCGACATCCGACACCCCCGATCCTTCTGTGACCCTGCGGGACCTGGGGCCACGCTGACCCCGCATGGGCTTCACCCTGGTTTAGCCTCTGGAGCAATGTCCCTCAGTGGAACAGAACAGTCCTGATTTTGTGCTCCGTTCCTCCGCCGCTTGCCGGGAGCCAGCCCCTCCCCCCGCGGTCTATCTTCCCGTCGTTTTAGATTCACTTCTCCGCCAGTCCTACCTTTCAGAAAGTGGTTGATTTTCTGTTTCTAGAGTTGCTGTTCTTCTTCTCTTCGATCTCCCGTTGGATTTGTAGGTGTTTGCAATGCTTAGATAAGCTATGGAGCTGATCTCCTGCTACCTGATGTAGTCTCAGCCTGCTACTTCTCCGCCATCTTGACTACTCCCCCCAAGTATTTTTTAATTAAGGTATTACATTATATTTTTAAACATAATGCTATTGGTTATGGAAAAGTCAACAGAATGATGTAAATATAACTTGTATATGTGCTGGAAGACCAAAAAAATTCATCTGAGTTGCTTTTTGCAAAATTTGCTTATTATGGGGGGTCTGGAACTGAAGCCGCACTGTCTATGAAGTATGTCTGCAGTACATTGTGCTTACTTATTCCTCTGTGGATGGACATTTGGGTTCCTTCCATATTTAACCTGTTGTGGATAATTCTGCTACGAACAGGTGTGTTCACATGTCTTTGAGACCCGGATTTCAGTTTATTTGGGTTTATACCCCAGTAGAATTTCTGTATTATATAGTAATTCTATTTTTCATTTTTTGAGGAACTCTATAACATTTTTCTCATATTCCCAACAGAGCACAAGGATTCTAATTCCTACACATCCTTGCCAACACTTTGTTTCAAAAGTTTGTTTTTAGTTTTGATTTGTATTTCCCTAATGATTAGTGATATTGAGTATTTTCTCTTTGTTGGAGTCCTTAATGAGGCTGTTTGGATTTTGTTTTTGTGGAGTTTTAAGAATTCTCTACATGTTTGGGATATTAATCCCTTATAAATGTTTGTTGCAACCATAAGAGACTCTTAATCTCACAAAACAAACTGAGGGTTGCGGGGGGGGTGGTTGGGAGAGGGCGGTTGGGTTATGGACATTGGGGAGGGTATGTGCTACGGTAAGTGCTGTGAAGTGTGTAAACCTGGCGATTCACAGACCTGTACCCCAGGGGCTAATAATGCATTATATGTTAATTTAAAAATAAAAAATTTTTAAAAAGTAAATGTTTGTTGCTGTCCTGTTACCACAAAATGAAAGCCAAACTCTGGCCTGGTGTTTAGAACCTAATTTTCCCCTACCTTTAGCACACTGAAAGCACAATTCCTGTGTAATGGCTGTGTTCATTTGCTATTTGTTTACTTGGTGTGCCTTACCAACTGTGTGGTTTACATAACAGAGCACTTTGAGGTAGTTGAGAAGCTGAAGTCAAACATCTTACATATAAAGCTTTTCTCTCAACTCCCTTACTCTCCCTTGTACCCAAGAAATAACTGATTCCTCATACACAATCTCATAGCACTTAATAGTCATAATCTATGACTTATAGAATATATTCTTAATATATTCTACAAGAATATGATATATTCTATAAGAATATAATATATTCATAAGAATATATTCTTATGAAAACAAACAATGAAAAGTGAAATTTTGAACTTTATCTGCCTTTTTGGATTCCAATCCCAGTTTGCTGGGCAGTAAGCTTTGTATCTCTTGGGTAAATAAAAACCTTGGAGTAGAATTGCTGGGTCATATCACATGCCTGATGATTTTAGATTGGTTGATGTAAACTGTGTGACATTATTGAGTGTCCGGGTTTTCTTTCTTTTCTTTAGGCAATGTTGAGATTATTTTGAATGGCAGTTAAGTTGTAGATCTCCTTGATCCTTTTGAGGCTTGTTTGTATGTTTTTAAGGTGGCTTCAGCCTTTCTCTAGGTTAGCTGAACCATTCTGAGCTGTCCATGGAATGTCCTAGTCCTTAAACAAGGTCTTTGGTCTCTGGCTGGTCAGAACTGGAATGTCTCCCAACCCTGCATGAGCTTTGCAACTGAAGATGCTGGTGGTTATTCATTGGCAGGCAGTGTGGGGTCTCACCATATATTTACACAGCTTAGTATTCACAAAGACTTGAGGGGAGCCTTTTTCTGGATCTTCTGCTGCTGGTACTCTTTTCCATAAATGACTCTTTTCCTGCTTCTACTTCTCTGAACATGATAAGACTGTCATGTTGTGTTCTCCTGCTCTACATGGTCATCGGAGAGTGGCTTCTGTTAGAGAAGTTATTTTTGTTTTTGTTTTCTTCACAGTCTTATGTTTCCTGTTATCCAGTGTCTCAGTATAGTTGTTGCCTCTATTTTCTCCAGTTTTCTTTATTGTTCCTGGAGGGCTACCTTCGTACTAGTTCCTCTATTACTATAATAAATAATAAAGTGGACACCTGCCCGTAAGTCAGCTCGAGCGGTTTTGTTTCTTTTATTGGAATCTGTTTTACCACATCTAGATACCATTATTTTATTTCATCCAGAAATACTTTGATTATTGATATTCTAGTAAAGAATTGTGTTGACTACAAGTGGTAACCCATGAGGTAGGAGTGTGAGGAAAGAAATTTTTTGAGCTTTTCCATAACTATGATTGGAGAACCAAAGCTTCTTGGTCCCAGAATTCATCTAGGATTGCCGGAACTTACTAGATTAAGTGTAGCACATTCCAAAATCTTTTTAAGATCCAAAAAGCCGAGTTGCTAAGGGAGCAGATCTTAGAAGTTCTCATCACAAAGTGATAGGATGTACTTATTATGTTTTGTATCTTAAACTTACACAGATTCTATGTCAGTTATACCTCAATAAAATGAGGGGGAAAAGGATTTGAAAATCTGAAATGAGATTCTTCTTCACTGTCATTATCAAACACTTGTCGTATGCCTCCTATTATTATTTGTACAGATGCTAGAGAGGTGTAAGATGTGAGTGAAGAGAGAACTATTTAGAGATAATGGCGATATGCAGCAGCAAATGCCAAATGAATGAATGTCCCCCAAAGTGATAATAGCATTAAGGAAAGTGCTAGGTTGTGAGGGGAAGTTTTGTGCTTAGGATTTGAGCTATACTTGGAAGGAAAGATCAGACTTAGGTAATTAACGTTGATAGATGAAACACTGTATAATTAGCCATACTCTTAAAGTTCCTGTCTATCCCCTCCATCTCCAAAACCCATGAGGTTGTGTACCACACTGTTATTTTCTTTGGCTGGCACTGAAACTATTTGAGATGTCCTGCATAATCACCTTATTTAGCCCTCCAAAACATATTTGACATAAATCAAAGGCATTTTTTTCTTTTAAGACTTCTCTGTAATTTTTGTGACAAATTTCTAAGTACAATAGTTTGAGTTTTGATTTTTGTCAGTTTCATGGGAAACTGCTTCCTCCTCAAGACTGTGAGAAGTTTGATTAGTTGACCTACCCTATGGAAGCATTTCATTTTTTATTGCCCTTTGGAGGCTACCTGTTGACGTGAATGCCTTGCATTCATTAGAATGAAAGCTGGGAAATATAATTCATAAAAAATATATTTCTCCTTTATTTTGAAGGATAATTTTTCTGGGTATAGAATTTTTGGTTGAGGTATGTCATCCCATTGCCTCTGGCTTTCTTGGTTTTTGATGAGAAACTGGCTTCTAATCTTACTGAGGATCTCTTGTTGTGTATGACTCACTTTTCTTGCTGCATTCAAGATTCTCTTTGTCTCTTGGGGTTCCTGGATGACTCAGTTGGTTAAGCATCTACCTTTTGCTCAGGTCATGATCCCAGTGTCCTGGGATCAAGCCCCACATTGGACTCCCTGCCCACTGGGGAGTCTGCTTCTCTCTGTCCCTCTCCCTGATCTTGCTCTCTCTCTCTCTCTCTCTCTCTCTGTCTCAAATAAATAAATAAAAACTTAAAAAAAAAAATAGTGCCTCACACCATACAAGGCACTGTTTCAAGTACTTCTTTAAAAAAAAAAAAAAATTCTCTGATAGAAGCCACTCTCCAGATGACCATGCAGGGCAGGAGAACCAAGTAGAATTTTTAAATTCTAGTTGGAGTTTTCTGAACTTACTGGATGGTTAGATTTTTATCTTTGTAGAATTTTTTTGTTTGTTTTTCAACCGTTACTTGTTCAGATATTCTTCCTGCTCCTTTCTTTTGCCTTGTGTTTGGGACTGACATTACATCTTTGTTGGTCTGGATTGTAGTGTCCCACAAGTCTCTTAAACTATGCTCATTTTTCTTCATTCTTTTTCTTTCTTCTCCTCAGATGACATTGTTAATAAAAATCACACACAAACAGTAATCAAGAACTATTAATCTGGGGCGCCTGGGTGGCTCAGTGGGTTAAAGCCGCTGCCTTCGGCTCAGGTCATGATCTCAGGGTCCTGGGATCGAGCCCCGCATCGGGCTCTCTGCTCAGCAGGAGCCTGCTTCCTCCTCTCTCTCTGCCTGCCTCTCTGCCTACTTGTGATCTCTCTCTGTCAAATAAATAAATAAAATCTTTAAAAAAAAAAAAAAAAAAAGAACTATTAATCTGTTGAATTTTACTGGACCATAGTCTTAACTATTAGTTATTTGATGTAGTATACTATATGATCGACATAGGCCATGTCCCTGTTATAGAGGATAAAGCAGCACTGTGTACCAATTCTGGTTCTTAAAGCTTCTGCCCAGAAGTGGAGCAAGTAATTCCCCCTTGCGACTTAAAGGTCAGAGTCAATCACATGACCAATTTTAAGTGGGGAGAAAAGCACAGTTCTCTCCACCCAGGAGTGAAGAATATTTTCTTTGCCAATAGTTTGAATGACAGCCAGATATATGTGTACAGTGTGATTTTACCTGTCTGTCTCTGACAAGCCTCTGTTACTAAGCAGGAACTATAATTCTTATGAGCACTTATTATCTCCTTTCAAAAATGACTTGGATAAAGTCTGAAAAGACATTTCTACTGCTGTTGTCCAATCCTAGGCCTCCCTCATGTACTCTTATTGAGTCTCCTATTAATTTACAGATGCTTCTCCCTCTCCCCACTCCATCCGCCATCTATTTCTTTCTTCAGATGAAGTTATTATTAGTCTCCTTGACTCTCCAGGAGTTTTCAGTGGCCTAGGATCTGGAGTGGAAGCCACAGGTTCACATGTCAGTTCCTTCACCTACTAACTCTGTGACCATGAACAAAATTCTTAATATGTCTAAGCTTTAGTTTCTTTTCTGGAAAAAGGGGGGAAACTCATGCCTGTTTCAAAGGATTATAAACATTCAGTTGAGATAATGTGTGCAGAACATTTTGTAAACCATACTTAGTAAATGCTCAGTTTAATGCTGTATTTCCTGACAGTCCGGGCTTTTTATAACCTGGTTTTATTGTTCCCGTCTCAGCTTCCATGATTCCCTTCCAAAAGTCTGATGCTATACTCTCAAATTATTGTTGAACTATAAGTGATGATATTTTCTATCAGCAATTTAGATTTTAATTGATGTAATTCTTAACACATTACTAAATTTTATTATATTTGGAAGACGACATGGAAACTTCCATGTGAAATTTACCTCTAATTTTATAAAGGCGTCATTGTGGAGTCAGGATTTGCTTAAATTTGCTTAAAATTCTTAGAATACTTTAGTTCTGTAATAAATGAGAGTATTTATATAAAGGAAAATAGAGGGCTTCCAGTTTGAAGGTCATAATAAGGTTTTTTCATCCTTCCTTTTGAAAATAACCAACGGAATAAAAAGTTGAAATACTGTTTCCCTCTTTAATGAAAGTTAGAAGCATCTTTAACCCATGGGCTAAAAATTGGAGAAGGAAGAATGTCAAACCAAAGAGCCTAGGGTTACTTACATGATGCTGATAAAAAGCAAGCTTTATAAATACAGAGAACAAACTAATGGTTACCAAGGGATGGGGGAGCTGGGGGGTGGGTGGGCTGAATGGGTTGAAGGAAAGTGGGAGATACAGGCTTCCAGTTATGGAGGGAATAAGCCATAGGGATAAAAGGCACAGCATCGGGAATATAGTCATTGGCATTAGGATAACACTGTACAGTGACAGATGGTAACTACACTTGGCGTGAGCACAGCATAATGTATATACTTAACAAATCACTGTTTTGTACACCTGAAACTAATGTTAACATTGTGTATCACGTGTACTTCAATTTGAACAATACAAGAATGAAGAAAAAGAAAAGCAACTCGTTTGATCTGCAAAACCATGGAGAGACTCAGGAATTAAATGCAGTAGTACTGTAGAACATAAAAGTGAGCGAGGGGCCATAAATGGGATTGGTTTAAAAAGCTGAATAAAAAATAAGGAGTTTTATGTTTCGGCATCACAGGTGACAGAAAACATTTTGTCTAATTAAGCCAGAGGGATTCCAGACACAGTAGGGCAAGGAGAGATGCTAAGCTAAAGGTGGGGGTTAGATGAAAGTTGTCATACTGAACAGTAAGATGTCAAGCTTTCTTCCTCTGCTTGGTTCCAGACTTGCCAGCTTCCATGCTTAAATATCCCGGGCAGGATTGAGGAATCCTTCCTGGGGCAATTAAATCCGTCCAGAAAATTGACCCAACAGGCTCTGATATTTGAAGACCTCAAGAAAAATACCAGCTGGCCACTACCAGTTGACAAGCCCAGCCTGAACACAGAGCTTATAATTGGCTCTTTTCTTGTTAACCTGTTCAACATGAACGAACAGCCAGGGATTGATAGTTCGTCATCTTGGGAAAGCTTCCAGTGTTTTTAGGAGACACAACAGAAAAAAGGAAGCTCAAAGGAAGCAGGCAGTGCAGGAACAAAGCCACTTTGAAGAAATGATAATTTGCAACCTCAGACAGGTGTTTAATTAAACGAAGAAACATGGTGCTGTGCAAAGAAAGGGAAAGCAGGTGAGAAAGTTCCTGGAAGGAAAGGACAAAAGAAGAAATTTCACATTCAGTGAAGCTTCGGAAGAAATAGTTGAGGAACTCTACCAATAAGAGAGAAAAAAGGGGAGAATTAGGAGTTCTAGGAAGAGATGAGAGAAGTGGAAAATTAGTATGTTAAGTAAACAAACACGTAAATTTCCCAGACCCAAACTAAAGACCAGCTTGTAGGTGCTCCGTGCAAACAGTGATAAGTTCACATGCTTATAAAAAAGTATGTTCTGAAATTTTAGAACTCTCTAGAAATCAAAGATCAGTCCTAAAATCTTCCCGGTAGGAAAAACATCAGAAATAGTCTGTGAATAAGGATGTCCTCAAACTCCAAGCCACACATTAAAAGTCTAAAAGACATTGGTGGAAAGCCTTTAAAATGCTGAAAGAAATACATTGGGTTGAGCCTTTGTTCAGGAATTTGTCAAGCATGCACTAAAGAGAGTAGTGCAATGGTAAACCCTAAATCCATCTCCCACATTCAGAAGTTACCAATATCTGTCTCTCCCAATGCTTGTATGCTTTTCGTATTTTGAAGCAAAATTTCAGATACCGTATCATTTCAGCCCTAAATAGATTTATCAGTAACACGTAGACATTTAATTAAAGAAATAAAGCTACAATCTTATTATATCTAACAAAATTACTAATGTATTAATATCATCAAATACTTTGTGTTTTCTTTACTTTAACACAAGGCTGTCTTTTTTAGGAATTGGTTTCTTCAGACCAGAATCTCTTGCATTTGGTGGATATGTCTTAAGTTTCTGCTTTTTACATAATGGTTTTATGTGGATTTATTCATTTTATTAATTCCCTGGGTTTGTTGTTTTGATGGGGATAACAGAATTGTGATTTTTTAAAATTCTACCATTCCTTCTGCATTCCGTAGCTGTCATTATGTAAAAAAGAACTTTCTTTCATTATCTGTTTGATGTTTACCCTGAAATGTAGTCCATTTAGGAAAAACAGAAGAGATGCTTCTTTACCTTACAGTAATGAGTTGTGTTCTCAGAACTTCCAGAGGACACCAGCTAATGAGTGTTTAGTATTGCTGTAACTACAGGAGTTTTTACATTTTTGAGTTCTTATCAATTACAGCCATTCTTTTAAATCAGATTGTCAAATCTTTAGCTTGTGGGGGAGCCCATAAAAATTGTGTATTTAAATGACATCCTTGCTGTCAGACTCAAGGCTCATCTTAACATATCTTGCCCCTGTCTCGGAGTAAGTCAGCCCTCCAAAGAGCTTTGGTTTCTTTCCGTGCAAAATGGTATTTTGAAGACCAGGACTTGATGCTAATTGTTATTTGGTTATATTTGCTCTTAGGGCTTTTTAGCATACAGAGATAGACAGTAAATTTTACAAAGAGAAAATTTTATTGTGAGTTAATACTGAAATCTTTAATGCAAATTAAAGATTAAGCTAAGAGTCAAAGGTTTTAAAAGCTTTGAAATTTTTAAAAATTTTGAAAGTTTAAGTTTTAGTTCTCTAGTTTTGTATTTGTTTATTTTATTGATAACCTTGGTTCCTAATAATGTAAACATGATTTCTTACTTGCTTTGTCCTATTGTATACATAGTAATTCCAAAAATAATATCACTATTATTGTAACAATATTATTACTAAATATAGTTTGATTCTTTGAGGATTTTGATCCTTAGGAGGTTTCCCACCAAGAGTGCACACAATACTACTTGAAATCTTACTTATGCTGTTTGCTCAGTACACAATAAAGTTTGCTTATTTGTGCTGCTAGCTTGATATACAATTAAGTTTCTTTTCTGTTTTTAGAGATTGGGGTTTTTTTGTTGATTTTAATTTTAATTTGGTTTATTACATGAAATATTTTCATGTCCCAAAGTTTAAAAAAATATAGCATTCTTTACCCTGTATTTTGTCTTCCATTGGAGATAACCATTTTCATTCTAGTTTTGGCCATCCTTTTCATTTTTAAAATATGAGCACACGCACTTAAACATTTGTATTTTTTGCACTGTCGTCCAGATACAGCAGATTAAATACAGTGTTGTGCACCTTAAGTTTTCTCACTCCACAAGAGATCCTGGAGATCATTCCAAGAAGTTGCAAGTGTTCTTCCACGTTTCCTTTTTTTTCCTTTGGCTGCATAATATTTTATTTCTTGTAATACATATTTTGATAATAATAATTTTCTGATGTAATAAATCGCATTGCATGAGCATTGTTTTGTGTTGGGATGTGCAGCCTAAAATTTTATACCCAAATATTCAGGTGTCAAAATAAAGACATTTCAGACTTGAAAGTTGTAAATTTATACCACATACACCCTTCCATGAAGCCATAATACATGACCCAAATAAGAGGAATGCAAAAAATAAAATAAGGGCTCATAGGAGAGAAGCAAAGAAATGACAAAGGAGAATATCAAGATGATAGCTGTGATTACACTTAGTAGGACGGTGGGCACCAACGAGGGATGCCTGGGGGGAGAAGGGAAATAATAGGTTATGTGACAGGTTTGACCATGTAGAATGTTATATATTGTTTTTGTCAGAGCTGTTAAGGAGTCTGAGAAGACTTCAGTCTAAGTTTAAAGAAAACCAAGCAAATGAAAGTGTGCGGTAAAACTTCAGGAAAATTAACAAGCTATGTAAGAAAAGAAATATAATCACTGAATACCTTTATTTATTTATTTATGGAGAGAGAGACAGATTACAAGTGGAGCAGAGGGGGAGAGAGAATCTCAAGCAGGCTCCACACCTAGCACGGGGCTGGACATGGAGCTTGATCTCCTGACCCTGAGATCATGACCTGAACTGAAACCAAGAGTCACACTCTTAACCGAGCCACCCAGGTGCCCCTAATCACTCAGTACTTCTTGAATTAAAATTATTTAACCATCATAGTGAAAAAATTTTTGTATAATTATGTTAGGAGGACGGGGGGGAAAGGAGAATGAGAATGAAAGTTAGTAGATCATACCTAAATACTGAGGCCAGAACAGTGTGAAGGTACTGTGGAAAAACAGGAGGGTGATAGAAGAAGGTAATAGGTAAAAGTACTGAAGCTGGTTGTGTCCTAAAAGAAGAATACTTCTGGTTTTTTCCTTTGTCATAAGCTTTCTCGCACTATTCGTTTAAATCATGTATATGCATTACTTTGAGAAATAACTTGAAAACTGGACATATAAGAAGAATGTCTCGGGAAATTCATCATAGTGTGTGTGTGTGAGATTAGCAATCCAGATGTGAGTTCTGTAAGCTAATAACTCCCGGGGTCCTCCTTGGCGGCTCTCACACGTTAATTGAACAGGGAACTGTGCGGTTTAACTTTAACCAGTTTAGCCATTCAGGCGTACAGAGGGAATCAAATATTCCAGGTCATGGCCGTAGCAGAAAAGATAAAGCGCCTCAAACTTCTATATGGAAAATAATCTAAAACCAGAAAGTAAGCAGACAAGTATCAAAAAAAAAAAAAAAAAAGCTGTCGAACATGTTCGACTGTTGACACTTAATTTTAATAGTATAGGTGACTGGGGAGGGAGAAATGTCAGATTCATTGTTGCCGAGAGTAAGTGATAGGTAATAATAAGGGAAGAGACAGGTGTTGAACCCCAGCACAGATGTTGAGAAAGAATGGTCCCATGTCACGTGGAGACAGATTCCAAAACTACTGAATAGTCCTTCGGAGGACTTGGGTGTGGCAGCTCAGCAATGTTGCCATTGATGTAATAACCACTCTTGGTTAGCCATTTGATCTGAGGGAGCTACCAGATTTAGCCGTTTTGCTGTTTATTACCAAGGTTTATGTGAAGTATCCCCTGTTGCAAGCCTGAATTGACCTTAATTCTGATGCATTCCCAAAGGACAGGGGAATCAAGGCCGAGGGGTGGTGTAAGCTAAGATGAGGTGAGGATTTGGATCACTTAAGACATGCCCTAGGTAGGAAGGTATATACCTCCCGTAGCTGCCCACCTCAGAAAGAGCCATCAGTCACTTAAGAATGTCTCTGGGGTGGGGGTGGGGGAATGTCTCTTGGTTATCTAAGAATTTGCTTTTATTGTGTGTGTGAGTGTGTGTGTGTGTTTCCTGAGATTCTTTGCTCTTCTCCCTCTACTCCTACTTCCCCGACATAAAATACCTTGGTTAGACTCACTTATCTAACTGATATCTGTGCTATTATGGAATTTAAGTCTGTTTTTCATCTGAGAAACTAAAGGATTAATAATGCCTGATTTGTAAGTTTGTTTATGTTTACTTTATCCGGTTGGGTATATATGAGTCACAAAGTGGAGAATTCAATATCTTTCTCTTTAATACAGTATATTTGCTATTTATTTTTTTAGAGGAAGTCCACAAATGAAGGGGACACCCCATTTTAAGGAAGAACAGTGTGCTCCAGCATTAAATTTAGAAATGAGGAAAATACTGGATTTGCAAGCACCTATCATGAGGTATAGTACTTTGGTTAATTTAGCATTTTGTGATGACAATATATAATAAAGTTGGTTAACCACATGACCAATAGGAAAGTTGATTTCTTTTTTTTTTCCCACTGAGGATATTTTTTTTAGCTCTGAATTCTTGATTAACCCTTAGATAATACATTATTATACTTTAGTTATTTCATAGAAAGCCTATAAATTGAGTATACCAACCATAATTTTGTTCAGAAATTTATAGTTTTTGGTAAAATCTGAAATTGTTTGAATGATACAACATAGTGCATATTACTTGAAATGATACTGATAAAAATCACATAAGTTGAGGAAAAGAAAAAGTGCCTTTGTTTCCAAAACCTTCAAAGATTTTGGGAAATATGTGACTACTTGGATGAAAGTTAAGCTTTCTTTTTTTCTTTTAAGATTTTATTTATTTATTTGACAGACAGAGCACAAGTAGGCAGAGAGACAGGCAAAGAGAGAGGGGGAAGCAGGCTCCCCGCTGAGCAAAGAGCCCAGTGCTGGGCTCAATCCCGGGACTCTGGGATCATGACCTGAGCTGAAGGCAGAGGCTTTAACCCACTGAGCACCCAGGTGCCCTGAAAGTTAAGCTTACTGATCTCAGTTTGAGTAAAAGTTTTGTGATAAGAAGCCCAGAAATACCAAATACAAAAAATTATTTTATATCCATTGGTAGAAAAAATAAGTGTGTGTGTAATTTGGCTTTATTTCCTTAATTGCTTTGCATTTGACATTTTAGTTGTCTATGATGTGTGGATCTTATTACAAGTATATTTTTTAACTTAACGTTTTTTACTACAGTATCTTTTCTTTTTTAACAATTCTTTTTGACTGAATTCAGAGTTAACATTGAACCTTAAACAACCTTTCGCTGTTTTTGTTTCCAGTTATATATGATCATGAAATTATAATGGTGATATTCCAGCCTTCTGTGCATCAAAATGGCCAGTATTTATCTTTGTTGATCCACTTGCTTTTAAAAAAATGATAAATACTAGCCAAAAGAGGTATTCTAATTCAAAATTCATTTTGTTAGGAGTCATTAAAATCTTCCTCCCAGATGTCTGCAGATAACTTCTTATGAAAGGGAACATTGATAAATTAGATTATATAAAAGTTAAAAAAAGAAACTGGGGAGAAAAAAACACCGTGTGTTTCAAAAGTATCAAAAAAACAGCATAAACTGTGAAAACTAGGAAATAAGTTCCAGTGAATATATCAACAGGCTAGTTTTCACAACACATAAAGATTTCCTGTGGTGAGAAAAAGACAATAGAACAAATGGACGCAATATAAACAGTTTTTTCTATATTCCAGTTAATACATTACATAGTACATCTCCATTAGATTAAATAAATGACTTATACATATGAAGTTAGGTAACATACTGTTGGGGAGATCAGGATGAGGAGAACTTTATACGTTGGTCGTGGGAGTGTTAATGTATACAGTGTGTATGGAAATTGATTAGGCGTGGTCTGTCAAAGTTGCATATGCTTATGGTCCTTGTCCAGCATTTCTCTTTCTAGGAATTAATCCTACAGATATTTCAAATTACATGCTTATAGGGGTTTTCATTGTTTACAGTAACAAAAGATCAAAAACTACCTAAATGTCAATCAGTAGGGAGCTGTTGAAAT